>NC_056749.1:67105206-67371825 GCF_019279795.1 Protopterus annectens | reverse complement strand
ACATGAATACAAATCAACCATAAATTTGACTAAATCCTAACCATCCATATTTAAAAAACCTTGGGTAAAGTAAACTGGGAACCCCTCATATCCCTAGCACTTAATGAGGCTGTTGAATTCTTTAGCTCAACATTCCTAGACATCATACATAGGCAAGCACCCACCTGCCAAAAACAAATAAAACATAATCATGCAAGTTGGCTCTCAAAATCCACCAAATAACTCATGTCCATTAGGGATAAAATTTGGAACTCATGGCAGAAAAACAAAGACCCCCTCAACATTTCTACAATACAAGCAACTCCATAACCAAAACATCTAATAACCACTAATATAAAAAACACTACCTCCTCCTACAAAGCCAACATAAAAATATTCCCAAAAATTCTGGTTCTTCATCAACCAACTATTACACCCAAGGTCGCAAAACAACCCATCCCCTGACCCACAAACCCCCTCACTGAACTTTCCCCCCTCTTCAATTCCTACTTCATTGACACCATCGCTAACCTAACCGCCACCTTTCCTACAGTTAATAGCACCACCACCAAGACAGCTGATGACCAAATTAAACCAGAAAACAATCCTACACACAACTCCAACCTAAAATTCTTCCCCATACCCACCGCCATGATAAAAAAAAACTTTTACTTAAGCTAAAACCCTGTACTCTAGTCCTTGACAATCTACCCCCAAACTTCCTGCATCTAGCTGCAAACTCTATAGCTTACCCCATCAGCATGCTCAGTAACAGATCGATTAAAGAATCCCTTGTCCCAGACATCTGGAAAAAAGTATTCATTCTCCCCTTACACAAAGGAGGCACCAACACAGACATCACAAACTTTCGACCCATAGCATTTCTTTCACCCCTCTCTAAAATACTGGAAAAATGCATCCATGCCCAACTACTCGACCACCTGCTTGAAAACCAAATTATATCACCCACTCAGCATGGTTTCAGACCAGAACACAGCACCACTACTGCCTTCCTCTCCTTCCTTGATACAGTTAATTGAGCACAGGATTCCAGAAAAATAATTGCTTCTCTTTTCTTCGGCCTCTCCAAAGCTTTCAATACCATTTCCCACACTCTCCTCCTCTCTAAACTATCCACCCTCCATATTTCCCCATCTACCCTACAATGGGTAATAGATATCACTCCAATAGGCAGTGATCCACCAAATGGCTACAGTCTTACTATCCTTTCCTCAGTACTTTCACAGGGGTACCCCAAGGCTCCATACTTGGTCCTCTTTTATTAGCATCTTTATTAACAACTTTCACTCCACTCTCCCTCAGTGCTCAGTAATCCAGTATGCTGATGACTCTGCAGTAATATGCACTGCAAATTCCAGCTCTGAATTCCAGCAAATCACCCATAATACTCTCACTTCTACTCAGCCTTGTATTATCAACAATCATCTTGCCCTAAATCCAAAAAAAAAATAAACTAGTAATTTTTACCCCTAAGAACATCACTCCCCTAGATAAAAATAAAAACTCTTCAATATACAAACCCAAGACAATACCACTATAGACGTTGACCCACACACTATACTACTAGACATTATTATAGATGAAAACCTTAACTTTGTCCTACACATAAACAATATCAAAAAACACACCAAAAGCTCGGCATGCTCTACAGGCACCAATACTTTCTTAGCCTCTCTACTAGACAAACCCTTGCAACTGCCTTTTTATTACCCTCTCACCTTTATGGTGCCCCTCTCCTCACTAATATCCAAAATTCTACAAAATCCAGACTTGATGTGTTACAACAGAATAGCCAAATTTGCCAACAAGGCCAAATTCTTGTCCCACCACTGTAACTCACGGAAACAATTAGGCTGGTTGGAAGTCCCCCACCATCTCTTTCACCCAACTAACTGCAATGTACAAAATAATCTACAGACACACAGATGGTCCTGCTTCTTCAACTTTACTGGGCAAATACCAACCCAGCAGACTACTAAGATCTGATAATCATCTACTTTGAAAAGTAGAAAAGCCCACCTTATCTGCTGCGCAACTTCTCTACTCCTTCACCGTCGCCAAACTATAGAACTCACTTCCACCTTCTATAAGAAATGCAGGCAGCACCACCACCTTCAAACAAATACTGAAAAATCATCTCAAATCATCCAGGTTATGTACCTGCTCTATAACAACCCTTCCTGGCTCTGTACCTGCTCTATAACAACCCTTCCTGGCTATGTACCTGCTCTATAACAACCCTTCCTGTCTATGTACCTGCTCTATAACAACCCTTCCTGGCTCTGTACCTGCTCTATAACAACCCTTCCTGGCTCTGTACCTGCTCTATAACAACCCTTCCTGTCTATGTACCTGCTCTATAACAACCCTTCCTGGCTCTGTACCTGCTCTATAACAACCCTTCCTGGCTCTGTACCTGCTCTATAACAACCCTTCCTGGCTATGTACCTGCTCTATAATAACCCTTCCTGGCTACGTACGTGTTCTATAACAAGTCTTCCTGGGTATGTACCTTCTCTATAACAATCCTTACTGGCTATGTACCTGCTCTATAACAAACCTTCCTGGCTCAGTACCTGCTCTATAACAACCCTTCCTGGCTATGTACCTGCTCTATAACAAGCCTTCCTGGCTCTGTACCTGTTCTATAACAACTCTCCCTGGCTGTGTACCTACTCTATAACAACCCTTTTTGGCTCTGTACCTGCTCTATAACAACCCTTCCTGGCTCTGTACCTGCTCTATAACAACCCTTCCTGGCTCTGTACCTGCTCTATAACAACCCTTCCTGGCTATGTACCTGCTCTATAACAATCCTTCCTGGCTCTGTACCTGCTCTATAGCAACCCGTCCTGGCTCTGTACCTGCTCTATAACAACCCTTCATGGCTATGTACCTGCTCTATAACAACCCTTCCTGGCTCTGTACCTGCTCTATAACAACCCTTCCTGGCACTGTACCTGCTCTATAACAACCCTTCCTGGCTCTGTACCTGCTCTATAACAACCCTTCCTGGTTATGTACCTGCTCTATAACAACCCTTCCCGGCTCTGTACCTGATCTATAACAACCCTTCCTGGCTCTGTACCTGCTCTATAACAACCCATCCTGGCTCTGTACCTGCTCTATAATAACCCTTCCTGGCTACGTACGTGCTCTATAACAAGTCTTCCTGGGTATGTACCTTCTCTATAACAATCCTTACTGGCTATGTACCTGCTCTATAACAACCCTTCCTGGCTCTGTACCTGCTCTATAACAACCCTTCCTGGCTATGTACCTGCTCTATAACAAGCCTTCCTGGCTCTGTACCTGTTCTATAACAACTCTCCCTGGCTGTGTACCTACTCTATAATAACCCTTTTTGGCTCTGTACCTGCTCTATAACAACCCGTCCTGGCTCTGTACCTGCTCTGTAACAACCCTTCCTGGCTCTGTACCTGCTCTATAACAACCCTTCCTGGCTCTGTACCTGCTCGATAACAACCCTTCCTGGCTCTGTACCTGCTCTATAACAACCCGTCCTGGCTCTGTACCTGCTCTGTAACAACCCTTCCTGGCTCTGTACCTGCTCTATAACAACCCTTCCTGGCTCTGTACCTGCTCTATAACAACCCTTCCTGGCTCTGTACCTGCTCTATAACAACCCTTCCTGGTTATGTACCTGCTCTATAACAACCCTTCCCGGCTCTGTACCTGCTCTATAACAACCCTTCCTGGCTCTGTACCTGCTCTATAACAACCCATCCTGGCTCTGTACCTGCTCTATAACAACCCTGCCCGGCTCTGTACCTGCTCTATAACAACCCTTCCTGGCTCTGTACCTGCTCTATAACAACCCTTCCTGGCTCTGTACCTGCTCTATAACAACCCTTCCTGGCTCTGTACCTGCTCTATAACAGCCCTTCCTGGCTATGTACCTGCTCTATAACAAACCTTCCTGGCTATGTACCTGCTCTATAACAACCCTTCCTGGCTATGTACCTGCTCTATAACAACTCTTCCTGGCTATATACCTGCTCTATAACCTAACCTCTTCTTTCTCCTTATATGATAACATAACTCCTATGCTTTTTGCTCAATATTGACTGATGCTTTCTCCTTACTTATTATTTTTTCATCACTTGTTGATACTGGTACAATAACATTGATTAGTATATTCCTATTTATACGTCTCTGAATTCATCTGGCAACCAACTATCCTGCTTTCATGTATATATTCTGTATATATTACTGTAATCAAACCAAATAAATTCCTGCTTTTATTTATATATTCTGTATATATTACTGTAATCACTATGTGTAACACCATTTCTACTTCTGTACCAATTGATGTTTAATTTTTTTCTGTATCCATGTTCTTGTCGGAGCTTTTCTCCCCGGGCCTCTACTGAAACTGGTGTCTTTTAGTCCCGGTGGACTTTTCCAGTAAACAAATGCAGTAAAATGAAATATATATGTATGGCTATTGTTGCCTAACACCAGGTTTAGCTTTTATATAAGCAGCACAAGCTGCCTCACAGATCCAGCTCTGTATAACTAATGCATTCAGACTGTCTGAAGATGCTATACCCTGCACATCTTCTCAAAAGGGGCATGTGCTGTAAATTCAGTAACTTTGTTATAGCATTGTTCAAGTTTCAATTTTTGTGAAGCCTGGAGGTTAGTAAGGATGGGACCACCATAAAGAAGTGGGAGGAGATAAGTAGAGGCAAGTGTAGTTTTAGTTGCATCAGTGAGAATGTGTTTGGCTCTGTAAAGCATCCCTAGTGTTTCATGAGTTTTTCTTATGCAATTTTATGTATGCAGGTTAAATGTAAGATTATCATCTACTGTCACCCCTAATAGTCTGCTATGAGAAATGACCTCAACTGTTGTATTATCAAGAGAGAGGAATTAAAATTTCATTTTTTTCATGAGAGAGGGATTTAGGGAAAAAAGTAATAATTTGGTCTTTTTTTGGTTGAGCAAGATTTCTGAGTTATGAAGTCACATTTCAGTGGCTGTTAAAGCTTGCTGAGTAATTTTTTTGAGGTGTACCATGTTGTCAGATGTGCAAATGAGAGTGGAAAAATCTGTGTCCTGCATTAGAGTGGCCTGCTGTGTGGAAGTATGGAAGGTGTTGGTGAAAATGTTAGAGGAGAGGACCAAGGACAGAGCCTTGTGGCATACCGATTGTACATACCTACTTAATATCTCACCTATTTTCATTTCATTTGAACTTTACTAAATAGTTTCTTTAACATCAATCTTCATAAAAAGGAAATCTCCAGTTTTTTGACCTCCATAGTACTAGTTTGTTTTTCCTTTACTGATTTTCTTAATCTCTTCATTTTCCCATCCTCATGGTTTATCATAATATGTCTCTATAACGTGCTGATACCATATCTTTAGCTAATTATGTCCTCATAATATTTCATATCATAATTTTTAATTGATTCTATCAGTTCTCCTCTGTCATATGTCTCGCTTCTTTCCTTTACTTACAAACCACATCCAGATGCTATCCTTAAATTTCTTCTATAATGCATTTCCCACCACATCAGATGATCTTTAATATTTTTTATAACAATATATGTACACCAAAGCTTAATATATTATTGGATTTTCTAATCCTTACTTTTTACTGTCACAATATACTTTCACCATTTTTCCAGATTCAGTTCTGACAACTCAAAAAAAAAAAACAACTAACAATTTCTCTTACAGTTCTGCAGGAAAAGCATGCATACCAACTCTGTATACCAATTTACCTAATAAAACACATATGCGTGTATTTGTTATACATTTTTTGCATATGACAATATTTTTATTTCCTCCATTAATTCCTATTGCCTAATAATTGCATCCCTTTTACCAAATCCCCATTATGCTAATCTCACTTTTGAGAAATATATATTTGATATTTATACTTACTTCCTTAATAATTCCTTTTAATTACTTCCTCAATATCCAAAACAAACATTCAAAAGATCCCCAAAAATTTTGGCATGCCATTAACTCTCTTCTAAAACCAGGCAAAACTACTACTCCCACTACTAACTCCCATGAATGACAATGACATTGATTTTGCTTCCCAATTCAATCACCACTTTACAGACTCCATCTTAACACTATCCTCCCAACTATCCAAAAACAACCCTACATATAACCCAAACAAATGCCCTGACAACATCCCATCCTTTACTCTCTCACCTGTTCCACATCATCAATTAAAAAACACCTCCTAAAACTGAAACCTACCACCCTTGCCACTGACATTCTCCCAGCCAACTTCCTAAAAGTAGCTGCTGGATCCTTATCCTACCCTATTTCTATTCTTATCAGTCGCTCCATACAAGAAGCATATGTCCCACAGCTATGGAAGGTATCATACATTATTCCACTACATAAAGATGGAAACTCTTACGAATACTCAGATTATCACCCCATTGCCATTCTAAAATACTAGAGAAATGTATACATTCTCAGGTAACACAATTCCTAAACTCACATCATCTCCTCTCCCCTACACAGCATGACTTCCAATAACATAACACCATAGCACAACCACCGCTCTGCTCTCTTTCACCAATCTGATCAACCAACATATAAATTATAATAACTTTGCATCTGTAATATTTCTAGACCTCTCCAAAGCATTTCACATGGTTTCACATTCCACTACTAGACACCCTGACATCCCTATCCTTTGCCCCTGCCGCTATAGCCTGGTTTAAAAGTTATCTGTCAAATAGGAAACAATCTGTCCAATGGCAAAGTGTACTATCCCCCTTACTCCCAACTACCATAGGTGTACCACAAGGCTCCATATTAAGCCCACTTCTTTTCTCCATATTTACCAATAATCTCCATACCACCACACAGCATGCTTCACTTATACAATACGCTGATGATTCAGCTCTTATCTGTTCAGTTCCATCACTTCCCACCCTACAACAACTCACCTTTAGCTCTGTGGAAAGTTGGATCACTCAGATCCAATTTATCCTAAACCCTAATAAAACCAAATTACTACTTTTCACCCCCAACAAAACCATTTCCATCCCTCTATCCTACACTATTTCCTCCAAAAATAGCACTATTATCTCTCCTTCTGACCATACCAAACTCCTAGGCATTGAAATTGATAAAAATCTACACTTCGACATCCACATTTCACAAACTATCAAAAAAGTCCATAAAAAATGGGAACACTATATAGGCACAGGAAATCCCTCTTGAAACAAGCATGAATTACGCTAGCCCAAACTCACCTCTTGTCTACCCTAATGTATGCTGCTCCAATTCTTACCCAGCTTAGAAAACTTGACCTTGCTAGACTCGAATCATGTTATAATAAAATCACCAAGTTTGCAAACAACTCCACCTTTAGAACCCACCATTGCCAGGCTCTAAGGGAACTGTAATGGCTGGAACTTCCCCAGCTACTAACCTATCACCAGTAAGTCATTGCCTACAATGTGGTAACACATCCAGAAAAAAAAACCCTGCACTAGGCCAACTTCTCACCCACTATAATACAAATCGTCCTCTCCAATCTTCTGACAAACCCCTCCTCTGTATCTCTAGGGTTAACAATACTGCAGGAAAAGCACTGTTCTCTCACTTCATAGCTAGAACCTGGAATAATCTCCCTGCTGCTCTGATTTCTTCCCCTACCTGTTCTCACTTTAAAAACTCACTTAGAACACACTTAAAGAATAAATAGCTATGCCCATATATTACACAAGTCCTCAAATTATTTCACTTGTATACCTTACTTCCTAATATACCTACTGTAATATATATTACAGTCTAGGTCTTCTCTTAATGCTGATTGAATTTGTATACTTATTCTGTTATTAACCATATGTAACTATTTTTTCTGTATATGTAGGTCTTGTTATGTCTTCTGCTGTATATTGTATTTTAACATATTGTTTGAAAATTCTCTATATACTATATATTAACATATTGTATAAATTTTACTCACTGTGGAGCTTATCTCCCTGGGCCTCTGCTGAAAATGGATCTGTGTCCAATCGGACCATTCCGGTTAACAAATGTAAAATAAAATGAAATAAAATAAATCATACGATTACTAAAACCTTTACTTTTCTATTTAGTTTCATTACGACTTCCTCCATTTCTTTTTATATTGTAATACTTACCAAGTCCTCAGCTTTAACACCTCACTTACAATTTCTTTATCTGTCACAATGTAGTTTGCTTACATATATTTCCAGAATTCTCATTACATCATTCTTTTTATAATAAATTCTCACATACTTATCAGTTCCGCATTCCATTTTTATTCTTTCCATATTCTTAAACTATAACATTTTTCTTTTCTTAAAACGTAGTTCTCTTCTCCTACTAACACTACTTCATATTGCCCGATACAATTATTGTACTTTTCATTTTGTTATCCAATAATCCCTCTCAAATATCAATTTTTATGTTCTTTTTGTGTATATTTCATACCACTCTTCTCATGTTTTATAAGATGGCACAATAGTGCATGGAATGTCCTAGACATGAGATTTTCATCTCTTTCTGAATCTCTTTTGTTTTAACAACATTTAATGCCAGCCTTTTTTCATTTTTTTTATTTCTTTAACATACTGTTCAATATCAATAGTCTCTGCCTGTACTGCACAGTTGTCAATAAAATATATCTCTACTGTATTAACTCTTTTTTTTTGCTAAATAATTTTTATTTTTTTTTGTTTGTAAACAAATTGTGATACAGTAAATTTAAATTACAATTCAAAATAAAAGAAAATAGTTAATAACTATAACAATATGTACAATATTTACAGGTGATCCAATGAAAAAAATTAACCAACAAAATTATAAAAAGGAATAATCCCATAGAACAAATATAACCTTTACTGGCATATATTCACATAAGTCCATCTTAGTTTATGACATTTCAATTTCATGTAGAAGAAATTCTATCCTTTTGTAATGTGTCTATAAGTATTAAGATTTTATTCCAAGGATTGTCTGTCCAAAGTCTGGGAAAAATTATTTCTTCTTTGACTTTTATTTCTTTTTGTGCAGATTACTTTAGTAGATATGTGAAGTCTTCATAACTTGGAGGGACTGTGGATTTCCATTTTCTTGTTATACATTTTCTGGCTACAGCCAGAATAGACCATATAAGATATTGATCACTTTTACTCATAGTTACTGAGTCATCTACATTCAGAAAAATTAAAGATTTTGTTAGAACAAATTTATCATTATAAATGGCTTGAAGAAATCTATTAATATCTTCCCAGAATTTTTTAATGCAATCATAAAATATATGTATCCAATCTGCCTCGCAGTTTAAAGTACATCTCCAGCATATGGGCTTTTGGATAGGGTCAAATTTGGCTATTTTATATGGTGTGTAAAAGGCTCTATGTAAAAATTTCCATGTGAAGATTCTCCATATCTGAAAGTTTGAGGTTAGCTTAACTGACAACAAAAGGTCTTTCATACCTTCAGGTAATAGATTTATTGTCAAGCCTTTTGTTAAAGTGTTCACAATATTTTGACCTATTTTGGTTTTATACACTATTAAAATTTTGTATCATTTAGATATAGAAATTGGCTTATTATGATTTCCATAAATCAATTCTTGCATATATTTTATGAACTTAGGTATAGTATTAAAGTTTGAATCATTAATAATTCTACATAAATCACTTGCATATTGTAATATTTTTTGGAGATCTGTTCTGTCTATTTCAAATATACTAAACTCATTTATTACTTGCTGGGTGGTTAAAGTACTGTGATTATTTAAACATTGAAACCAGTAAATAAAGTTATTGGATTCCCAATTAATGAATATTTTTTCTTGGATTTTTTCTTTAAAATTCTTTGTTGTTTTAAATGGTATTAAGAGTTCGAACCATAATTTTATGTCTGGATTTGTAATTATAAATTTTCTAAATAAATTATAAATATTATTCAAATATGGTAAATTAGTGGGCTTTGTTGTTTTATTTTGTAAGCTATTACATAGTACATGCCAAAATATGTTATTATAATTCTCCAAATCCATATTTTTTAATATTTTGTTTTCATTTAAGAAAAAAGTTATATGTAAAATTTTCCATGCAGATGAATAATTTGGATTTACCCAATTTAGTATAAGTTTAATGATGGAAGCTTTAATATACGTTTCTATGTCTGGAAATTTAATTCCTCCCAAGTCCCAGGGTCTAATATGATGTGAGAAAGCAATTCTATTCTTTTTTGGATACCAAAGAAAATCCATTAAAAGTTTCTGTATTGTTTTTATAACTTTTTTATCTGGTAGAAAAGGGATTGCTAATGCTATATAGTTTATTTGTGGTAGTAATATCATTTTTATTAACTGTAGCTTATCTTCCAAATTTAACATTAATTTATTCCAGCTATTAACTTGTTTTTGAATTAAATTTTGGATTTTATTATAATTTAAAGTCATGGTAGTATCTATGTTCTCAGATATAAGAATTCCTAGATATTCTAGTGAAGAAACCTTTTCTCCAATTATTTGATATTTATTCAGATGTAAGTCATCTATTTTATTTAGAAGTATATGTTTTGATTTGGATTTATTGAAACAAAGACCTGAAATGGAAAAAAAATATTCTACTTGTTTCTCTAATTCTTGTATGGACTCTTCAGTTGGTTTTAAAGTCAGCAATATATTGTCAGCAAATAACATGATTTTAGAATTAAATTTATTGTAAAAATTAATTCCTTCTATTTTTAGATCACTTCGTATTGCAGACGCAAATAATTCTATCGCCAGGGCAAACAGTATGGGAGACATAGGGCAACCTTGCTTAGAGCCTTTAGTTATTTTAAAAGCTTCTGAGGTAAATGGGCCTAGTTTTACATAAGCCAGGTTATCTTTATATATATTCTTTATTAAATTTATAAAGTTTAACTGGAATTCAAAAAGTTCCAAGATTTTAAATAGATATTTCCAGTTTACCGAATCAAATGCTTTCTCTATATCTAATGTGATTATAAGAGCTTCTGAATTGTCTCTGTTCAAAGCTTCTATAATGTTTAAAATTCTCTGAATATTATCATATGTGTGTCTTCCAAATATAAAGCCTGTTTGGCCTTCATTTATGACTTGAGTCAGGGATTTCTTAATTCTATTTACTAAGATAGACATAAAGATTTTATAATCATTATTAAGCAGAAAGATAGGTCTATATGAACTACATTGGGATGGATCTTTTTTATCTTTTTTTATAGGGGTAACTAGTGAATATTTCCAAGATGGTGGAGTAATAATTTGAGTTTGAATATCATTTAGCATGTTATGAAGTAGAGAAATTGCTGAATTTGGAAGAATTTTATATAATTCCATTATTATTCCATCCATTCCTGGTGATTTGTTGTTTTTACTTACTTTAATTATATATTTTATTTCTTTTATGGAGATATGCTTGTCCATTTCTACTTTTAATTGGTCAGGTAGTTTTTTTATTAAGGAACTATTAAATTTCTGATCTGAAAATGAAATATTATTATCATTGTTTCCATAGTGCTTAGCATAATAGAACTTAAAAGCTTCAAGAATATCATTCACATCAGAGACCTTTTTTTTCCCTTTTCCTTCATGTATTATATTTATGATGTTATTTTCTAAGTTCTGCTTTTTAATTCTCATTGCTAAATTATGTAAGTGTTTTGGAGAAGTTGAAATTGAGGCAAATTTTAGTTTTTCCAAAGCTAGATTTGTTTTGTGAGTGAGGAATTCATTATATTTTTTATTTAAATCTATAATTTCTTTTTTTTCCTGAGAATCTACTACATCATAAGAACTTGTATTTATTTCTGTTATTCATTTTTGTATGTTGTGTAATTCAGATTCCCATTCCTTTGTTTTATTTTTAAACCATCCTATAATCTTGCCATACAAAAAAGCCTTAAGTGAATCCCAAGTTATTTTATTATTTGTATCTTTAATAGGATTTGTTTCCAGGAAATATTTGATTTCTGAATCTAGCCAAGGTTTAAACTATTTTAATTTAAGGATGTAAGCTGGTATTCTAGTTACAATGTTTAGTCTTTTGAAATCAATTTGTACTTTAAGAATTAAGGCATTATGGTCTGAGAGGGGACATGGAATAATAGAAAATTTTGTTATCCTACTGTTTAAATCAGAGGAGACCAATATTTTATCTATTCTTGTTTTAGTATTAAAGCGATAATCGCTATGTGTATAACTTAATGAGTTAGAATCTTTAAAATTAAATGTATCTATCAGATTTAAGCTTTCTAACCATCTCTTAAAACATTTACTTACGGGTGTGAGACGTAACTTTCTTTTATTAGTTGTTTCAGAGTTATCTAGAATACAATTGAAATCTCCCCCCATTATTATCATACCTTTATTTACTTTGTTAATTAATTCTATGTGTTTTTTAACCATAGACAATCCTATCCCAGGAATCCAGTAAATATTTATTAAAGTCCAAATTCTATTTTGATATTTTATTATTACAATTGATATTAACCCTTCTTTATCTTCGTGTTTGTAAATAATCTGAGGAATAACTACACTTCTTTTCCATAAAATTATAACCCCTCTTGTTTTTTTTTTTTTTGTATAGGGAGTGAGAAAGAATTAGATAGTCACTAGGTTTCCATGAGAAATTATCATCTATTTTAAAATGAGATTCTTGTATAAATATGATTTGTGATTTTTGTAATTTCAAATATCTTAGAAAATTCGACCTTTTTATAGGATTATTTAAACCATTAATATTTACAGATAATAAAGTTGTGTCAGTCATATTTATAAGTATTTATTTGTACTTTTGGATTGTTTGTTCTTGAAATTTTGTTTTACCTTGGAAATTAATGTGTCTTGAGTGTTAGATTTATCCTTTCTTTTAGAAGTTATTTTGAAATGAATATATTTATTTCTATTTATGCTTAAAAAAAGTTTCAAATTGGACCACTGGAAAATGAGAAAGTTGAAAAACATTGCGTTAACATATTTTGAATAAACAATTAATGATTTTACCTTTCTAAATCCCAAACATGAAGTGTCTAGCACGTCGAATCTGTTTGGACTTAAAAGTTCAAACAGATTTACCCTCAATAATAATAGCTGCATTAATGAGGAAATGTTGCTTTAAATTGAGCTCCTCATTGAGAGAAAAAAAAAAAAAGAAAACTAAAACCAGAGAACATGATGCACTTATTTATGTAAATAACATATATGTCTAGTCTGTAAAGTTTTGTTCATTACAAATTAGATTCTAAAATGAGATATTATTTCCAATTGCAAACAATTTTAAATAAGACATTTGTTAATTACTTTAACAATATATTAGATGTTCATTTTTCATTAATATTATGAATTTTTTGCAAATTACCAATTGTAGATAATATATTTAGCAAATGTCAGGTCATTAGTGTTCATTAGTGACATTTAACATTGTTATTGATAATAAAAGAAGTAGAGTGAGTATGATAGATAGATACTGTTTAAAATAAAAATGATTTTTTTTTACATATTTTTAGATCTATATAAGGTATTACATCAACATAGTAAAGTTAATTGATATATAGCTAACCACTTATCAATACCAATTAAAATACTTACAGATAATAATGTTCATTTATAAGATTTAATATAATAACAGTTAGAGTTAAAGCAACATTTATAATGCTTTACATAAAAGCATTTTCTCATTCTTCAGTTAATGTCAGTTTTATAACTCTGATAATTCCACAATCTAGAATTAATAAAATGTGTAAGAGGTTTCACTCTTAAATTACTTATATGTGACATTTTTGTAGTTCTGTTATTAGCAAGTTATTATTCATAAGATTTTCTCTATTAAGTTCAAGTTAAAGATCACACATATCAGAAATTGTCTTCTGCTTATCTCAAATATAGTGAGCGTCTGGTAACTAGTAAAAGATCTCAACTTATATGTTACACTATAAAACAAAAAAGAAAAAGGTCAAAATTAGAATTATACTTGAAAGAGAAATCTACCTTGATAATGGTGCAATAGCACTTTTGTCCCATAACTAATCATTTGTAATAATCATTTTACGTATAGTACTTCTTTTATACAATAACAAGCATGATAAAGCAATCTTTAGATAAATAAATGTATAATTCCCAGTAAGCTGACACTCAGGATAAGTAACTTATCTAACACAGTGTCAATTAGATGTGTTCACAGAGCGCATGTATTATACTTTTACCAGACACTCACCCACTAAGACACAACAGTATTTAAATGATTCACTATCTTTCTTGTTATAATAGTGCTTTCTCCAAAGCAGATCTAGCGCTATACTTGCATGAGATATTAGCTGAGTTTGATAATAAACCATAAAATTTTTAATAAAATACGAAAGAATATTTATGAAACGTGAAAATAATTGAAGCAAACGCTTTGTTTACTGTAATTAAAACAGCAGTGTTAAGGAAAAGAACTCTGCGATAGTGCATGTTTACGCGCCATCTTGTGGCCAGTAACTTAAATTACATCTAAACACGCTAGAATGTATCGCGTGTTTATGAATATGAACAGTGAACAGCTTTTCAGACAAAAAAAAATGAAAAAGCCAAACAAAAAGGCTCATGGATACTGTCCACCCTCAAATGATACAATAATGTTCTGGATACATCCCAAAATGTTCACGAGTAGTTCCATTTTGTAATGTTTTCGTTAATATACTTTACATTAATTCAAATTAACAAATTCTAAATGTGTACCTCTAAGCAACATAAATACATTCACCAAGAACAATAGTATTTATTCAAGCAATGATAGCACACTATCCTAGTAACCAAATACTTGTATAGAGAAGAAACAGCAGTGTTAAAGAGGAAAACTCTGCAATAGTGTGTATTTACACGCCATCTTCTGGCCAGTAACTTAAATTACATCTATATACGGTTAAATGTATCGCATGCTATGTATGAAGCGGTGAACAACTTTTCAGATAAGAGAACTAAAAATAACTGAGCAGAAGGCTCGTGGATGTTTATTTACTTTCAAATAATACAGTAGTATACTGAATACATCTAAAGTGTTCATGAGTGATTCTATTGTATAACATTTTTTTCACAATACTCTACTTCAAATTAAATCAATGAATTTTAAATGTGCACTTTTAAATAACATAAATGTAATTACTAAAAATGATAATATTTATTCAGGCTTTGAAAGCGCCTTAATTTATCAACTAAGTAGTTGTATAGAGAAAACCATTTAAAAAGGCAGTTTATATTAAAAGCTTAGTGACAAAAGGAAAAAAGAAAAAATGTCTAGTAAGCTTCATTTGTTATTGTTATCAAGTATTCAAAAATAAATATATACTTCAGGGCTTTAGTAAGTTATTAATTAGTACTAAAATTTAAGTATTATATTAAACTAAACAACTAAGAAAGAAAAGAAAAAAACTGCTTTATACTTATGTAATAATGAGTTTAGTTTTGATATATTATAATCATACCTTAGTTGATACTTTGAGAGAAATAGTATCGTCAGAGTTCTTTCTGTCAGTCTTTTGTTTCTTTTTTTCTCTTGCCTCCAACCAGATATTTTTCCCTAGAGCCCTTTTTAAAGAAGATGAATTTAACCAGTCCATTTCTTCAGGTAATGGAATTATGTTATTATTCTTTATGAAAGATATGGCTTCCTCTATGCTGTTAAATGTTCTCATGTCATTGTTATATTGGATTCTTATTTTGGCTGGATAAGAGAGCTGCGCTTTGATTTTATGTTGTTTTAAAAGTTTTACTAATGGCCATGTTTTCTTCCTTATATCCAGAACTCTTGTTGAATAATCATTATCAAATCTTAATAATGACTGTTTATACATAACAGGACTTTTCCTCCATGCAGATCTCAGTATAAGCTCTTTGTCCATAAAAGAAAGAAATTTAACTACTATGGATCTTGGAACTGGTTTAGAAGAAATAGAAAGTGTCTTACCGATAGCTCTGTGTGCCCTTTCTATCCCATAAGATAAACCTTCTTTTAGTCCAAGAACTTCAGGAAACCAAGAGTTCAAGAATGAGATAATGTCGTCACCTTCGGATTTCTCTGGAAGACCAAAAATCCTTATGTTCGTTCTTCTTTCTCTATTCTCTATATCCTCTACTTTATTTATTAACCAAGTGTTCTGTTGTAGCAGAAATTGAGTATGTAGTTCGCTTTCTTTTAACCTCCCATCAACATCACTTAAGGAAGTCTCAATGTCCGATATTTTTATTTGTTGCTGTTGTAAGATTTCTTTAAAAACTTCTGTTTGTTTTTGGCAGTTATCCTTAAGACTTTCTAGATTTTCAGTAAATCTGTCTATTTTTAGCGATAGGTCCAGCAAAGTAGCAGATATCTGTTGCATCTCTTTTTTATAATAGAGTCTGAGTGTGAATTCTTGGAGTTACTCATCTTAAAACAGTTTGGAATGTCCTCTGTAGTATTTGACAGGAAAATTTCAGAATTTTTTCTTCAAAATTGATAGCCTTGTTATAAATTACTTCATCTTCAATATTTATCAAAAATGTTTTAAATATATTTAGTTTTTCCTGTATTTTCTAGTATGAGTATGAAGAGCTCAAAATTAAGCTGCTTTTAGTTAGCCATTAGGCTCCGCCCCCCTACTGTATTAACTCTTGTCAGTACTTCAGATGTAATTATATAATCAAGCTTGATTGGGAAGTCTCCTGTTTTGTTTGTATATATTTTCTTTTCCTATTTGTAATTCACCACATTTAATTATATGCCTAAATGTCTGGATATCAGTATCTGTCATTCCTGGCTCTTTTGCTAAATTACAATTGAAAAAACTTTGAACTTGTATATTTACAATAATATATTTCTTTATCTCTATAAACATAAATACTTTTCCACTAATTAATATGCATAGAACTCAATATAATTTTTCATAACGTCTTCAGAGATAATATCACATATTACTATAACTGTTTCTACAACTTCTGTTTCTGCATTCTTGAATAACAGAACAATTCCTGAAGATAAATTCTTCTCCAAACCTCATTCTTTTTACACCATACTTTTTCCATTTTCACCTTTTCTTTTAACAATCACACAGACTATCAGTTAACTGCTTCTAATACCATTTCACTATGAGATGACTACTGACATTCATTTTTAATGATCTTAACGTTTACAGCAAAGTTATCCTTTCCCTGTCTTGTAACTTTGATTTTTTGCAACCTTCTTTTCCTCCTTCTGTTAGCAGCTGTGCTGTTCATTTCACCCTCCTCACCATTAGCCATCATGGTCTTGACACAAGCCTCATGTAAGTATTTGACATCAGTGTTGTCAGTGTCACCATAGTATTTCACATCAGTGTTGTAGGTGTCACCATAGTATTTGACATCAGTGTTGTCGGTGTCACCATAGTGTTTGACATCAGTGTTGTAGGTGTCACCATAGTGTTTGACATCAGTGTTGTCGGTGTCACCATAGTGTTTGACATCAGTGTTGTAGGTGTCACCATAGTATTTGACATCAGTGTCGTCGGTGTCACCATAGTATTTGACATCAGTGTTGTAGGTGTCACCATAGTGTTTGACATCAGTGTTGTCGGTGTCACTATAGTGTTTGACATCAGTGTTGCCGGTGTCACCATAGTATTTGACATCAGTGTTGTCAGTGTCACCATAGTATTTGACATCAGTGCTGGTGTCACCACAGTGTTTGACATCAGTGTTGTCAGTGTCACCATAGTGTTTGACATCAGTGTTGTAGGTGTCACCATAGTATTTGACATCAGTGTTGTCGGTGTCACCATAGTGTTTGACATCAGTGTTGGTGTCATCATAGTATTTGACATCAGTGTTGTCGGTGTCACCATAGTGTTTGACATCAGTGTTGTCAGTGTCACCATAGTGTTTGACATCAGTGTTGTAGGTGTCACCATAGTGTTTGACGTCAGTGTTGTCGGTGTCACCATAGTATTTGACATCAGTGTTGTCGGTGTCACCATAGTGTTTGACATCAGTGTTGTCGGTGTCACCATAGTATTTGACATCAGTGTTGTCGGTGCCACCATAGTATTTGACGTCAGTGTTGTCGGTGTCACCATAGTATTTGACTTCAGTGTTGTCGGTGTCACCATAGTGTTTGACATCAGTGTTGTCGGTGTCACCATAGTATTTGATGTCAGTGTTGTCGGTGTCACCATAGTGTTTGACATCAGTGTTGTCGGTGTCACCATAGTATTTGATGTCAGTGTTGTCGGTGTCACCATAGTGTTTGACGTCAGTGTTGTCTGTGTCACCATAGTATTTGACATCAGTGTTGTCAGTGTCACCATAGTGTTTGACATCAGTGTTGTAGGTGTCACCATAGTATTTGATGTCAGTGTTGTCGGTGTCACCATAGTGTTTGACATCAGTGTTGTCGGTGTCACCATAGTATTTGACGTCAGTGTTGTCGGTGTCACCATAGTGTTTGACGTCAGTGTTGTCTGTGTCACCATAGTACTTGACATCAGTGTTGTCAGTGTCACCATAGTGTTTGACATCAGTGTTGTAGGTGTCACCATAGTATTTGACATCAGTGTTGTCGGTGTCACCATAGTGTTTGACATCAGTGTTGTCGGTGTCATCATAGTATTTGACATCAGTGTTGTCAGTGTCACCATAGTGTTTGACATCAGTGTTGTCAGTGTCACCATAGTGTTTGACGTCAGTGTTGGTGTCACCATAGTGTTTGACATCAGTGTTGTCGGTGTCACCATAGTATTTGACATCAGTGTTGTCGGTGCCACCATAGTATTTGACGTCAGTGTTGTCGGTGTCACCATAGTATTTGACTTCAGTGTTGTCGGTGTCACCATAGTGTTTGACATCAGTGTTGTCGGTGTCACCATAGTATTTGATGTCAGTATTGTCAGTGTCACCATAGTGTTTAACGTCAGTGTTGTCGGTGTCACTATAGTATTTGACATCAGTGTTGTCGGTGTCACCATAGTATTTGATGTCAGTGTTGTCGGTGTCACCATAGTGTTTGACATCAGTGTTGTCGGTGTCACCATAGTATTTGACGTCAGTGTTGTCGGTGTCACTATAGTGTTTGACGTCAGTGTTGTCTATGTCACCATAGTATTTGACATCAGTGTTGTCAGTGTGAGCATAGCATTTGACGTCAGTGTTGTCGGTGTGACCATAGTGTTTGACGTCAGTGTTGTCGGTGTCACCATAGTGTTTGACGTCAGTGTTGTCAGTATCACCATAGTGTTTGACGTCAGTGTTGTCGGTGTCACCATAGTGTTTGACGTCAGTGTTGTTGGTTTCACCATAGTATTTGATGTCAGTGTTGTCGGTGTCACCATAGTGTTTGACATCAGTGTTGGTGTCACCATAGTGTTTGACATCAGTGTTGTCAGTGTGACCATAGTATTTGACGTCAGTGTTGTCGGTGTGACCATAGTGTTTGACATCAGTGTTGTCGGTGTCACCATAGTATTTGACATCAGTGTTGTTGATGTCACCATAGTGTTTGACATCAGTGTTGTAGGTGTCACCATAGTGTTTGACATCAGTGTTGTCAGTGTCACCATAGTGTTTGACATCAGTGTTGTAGGTGTCACCATAGTATTTGACATCAGTGTTGTCGGTGTCACCATAGTGTTTGACATCAGTGTTGTCAGTGTCACCATAGTGTTTGACATCAGTGTTATAGGTGTCATCATAGTATTTGACATCAGTGTTGTTGGTGTCACCATAGTGTTTGACATCAGTGTTGTAGGTGTCATCATAGTGTTTGACATCAGTGTTGTCGGAGTCACCATAGTGTTTGACATCAGTGTTGTAGGTGTCACCATAGTATTTGACATCAGTGTTGCCGGTGTCACCATAGTATTTGACATCAGTGTTGTCGGTGTCACCATAGTGTTTGACATCAGTGTTGTCGGTGTCACCGTAGTATTTGACATCAGTGTTGTAGGTGTCACCATAGTGTTTGACATAAGTGTTGTCGGTGTCACTATATATACAAATCAATATATATAAATATATATATACAAATCAATATATATAAATATATATATACAAATCAATATATATGAATATATATATATATATATATAGGTTTAAACTATTTTAATTTAAGGATGTAAGCTGGTATTCTAGTTACAATGTTTAGTCTTTTGAAATCAATTTGTACTTTAAGAATTAAGGCATTTTGGTCTGAGAGGGGCATGGAATAATAGAAAATTTTGTTATCCTACTGTTTAAATCAGAGGAGACCAATATTTTATCTATTCTTGTTTTAGTATTAAAGCGATAATCACTGTGTGTATAACTTAATGAGTTAGAATCTTTAAAATCAATGTATCTATCAGATTTAAGCTTTCTAACCATCTCTTAAAACATTTACTTACGGGTGTGAGACGTAACTTTCTTTTATTAGTTGTTTCAGAGTTATCTAGAATACAATTGAAATCTCCCCCCCATTATTATCATACCTTTATTTACTTTGTTAATTAATTCTATGTGTTTTTTAACCATAGACAATCCTATCCCAGGAATCCAGTAAATATTTATTAAAGTCCAAATTCTATTTTGATATTTTATTATTACAATTGATATTAACCCTTCTTTATCTTCGTGTTTGTAAATAATCTGAGGAATAACTACACTTCTTTTCCATAAAATTATAACCCCTCTTGTTTTGTATAGGGTGAGAAAGAATTAGATAGTCACTAGGTTTCCATGAGAAATTATCATCTATTTTAAAATGAGATTCTTGTATAAATATGATTTGTGATTTTTGTAATTTCAAATATCTTAGAAAATTCGACCTTTTTATAGGATTATTTAAACCATTAATATTTACAGATAATAAAGTTGTGTCAGTCATATTTATAAGTATTTATTTGTACTTTTGGATTGTTTGTTCTTGAAATTTTGTTTTACCTTGGAAATTAATGTGTCTTGAGTGTTAGATTTATCCTTTCTTTTAGAAGTTATTTTGAAATGAATATATTTATTTCTATTTATGCTTAAAAAAGTTTCAAATTGAACCACTGGAAAATGAGAAAGTTGAAAAACATTGCGTTAACATATTTTGAATAAACAATTAATGATTTTACCTTTCTAAATCCCAAACATGAAGTGTCTAGCACGTCGAATCTGTTTGGACTTAAAAGTTCAAACAGATTTACCCACAATAATAATAGTTGCATTAATGAGGAAATGTTGCTTTAAATTGAGCTCCTCATTGAGAAAAAAAAAAAAGAAAACTAAAACCAGAGAACATGATGCACTTATTTATGTAAATAACATATATGTCTAGTCTGTAAAGTTTTGTTCATTACAAATTAGATTCTAAAATGAGATATTATTTCCAATTGCAAACAATTTTAAATAAGACATTTGTTAATTACTTTAACAATATATTAGATGTTCATTTTTCATTAATATTATGAAATTTTTGCAAATTACCAATTGTAGATAATATATTTAGCAAATGTCAGGTCATTAGTGTTCATTAGTTACATTTAACATTGTTATTGATAATAAAAAGAAGTAGAGTGAGTATGATAGATAGATACTGTTTAAAATAAAAATGATTTTTTTTTACATATTTTTAGATCTATATAAGGTATTACATCAACATAGTAAAGTTAATTGATATATAGCTAACCACTTATCAATACCAATTAAAATACTTACAGATAATAATGTTCATTTATAAGATTTAATATAATAACAGTTAGAGTTAAAGCAACATTTATAATGCTTTACATAAAAGCATTTTCTCATTCTTCAGTTAATGTCAGTTTTATAACTCTGATAATTCCACAATCTAGAATTAATAAAATGTGTAAGAGGTTTCACTCTTAAATTACTTATATGTGACATTTTTGTAGTTCTGTTATTAGCAAGTTATTATTCATAAGATTTTCTCCATTAAGTTCAAGTTAAAGATCACACATATCAGAAATTGTCTTCTGCTTATCACAAATGTAGTGAGCGTCTGGTAACTAGTAAAAGATCTCAACTTATATGTTAGACTATAAAACAAAAAATAAAAAGGTCAAAATTAAAATTATACTTGAAAGAGAAATCTACCTTGATAATGGTGCAATAGCACTTTTGTCCCATAACTAATCATTTGTAATAATCATTTTACGTATAGTACTCCTTTTATACAATAACAAGCATGATAAAGCAATCTTTAGATAAATAAATGTATAATTCCCAGTAAGCTGACACTCAGGATAAGTAACTTATCTAACACAGTGTCAATTAGATGTGTTCACAGAGTGCATGTATTATACTTTTACCAGACACTCACCCACTAAGACACAACAGTATTTAAATGATTCACTATCTTTCTTGTTATAATAGCGCTTTCTCCAAAGCAGATCTAGCGCTATACTTGCATGAGATATTAGCTGAGTTTGATAGTAAACCATAACATTTTTAATAAAATACGAAAGAATATTTATGAAACGTGAAAATAATTGAAGCAAACGCTTCGTTTACTGTAATTAAAACAGCAGTGTTAAGGAAAAGAACTCTGCGATAGTGCATGTTTACGCGCCATCTTGTGGCCAGTAACTTAAATTACATCTAAACATGCTAGAATGTATCGCGTATTTATGAATATGAACAGTGAACAGCTTTTCAGACAAAAAAAACTGAAAAAGCCAAACAAAAAGGCTCATGGATACTGTCCACCCTCAAATGATACAATAATGTTCTGGATACATCCCAAAATGTTCATGAGTAGTTCCATTTTGTAATGTTTCCGTTAATATACTTTACATTAATTCAAATTAACAAATTCTAAATGTGTACCTCTAAGCAACATAAATACATTCACCAAGACAATAGTATTTATTCAAGCAATGATAGCGCACTATCTTAGTAACCAAATACTTGTATAGAGAAGAAACAGCAGTGTTAAAGAGGAAAACTCTGCAATAGTGTGTATTTACACGCCATCTTCTGGCCAGTAACTTAAATTACATCTATGTACGGTTAAATATATTGCGTGCTATGTATGAAGCGGTGAACAACTTTTCAGATAAGAGAACTAAAAATAACTGAGCAGAAGGCCCGTGGCTGTTTATTTACTTTCAAATAATACAGTAGTATACTGAATACATCTAAAGTGTTCATGAGTGATTCTATTGTATAACATTTTTTTCACAATACTCTACTTCAAATTAAATCAATGAATTTTAAATGTGCACTTTTAAATAACATAAATGTAATTACTAAAAATGATAATATTTATTCAGGCTTTGAAAGCGCCTTAATTTATCAACTAAGTAGTTGTATAGAGAAAACCATTTAAAAAGGCAGTTTATATTAAAAGCTTAGTGACAAAAGGAAAAAAGAAAAAATGTCTAGTAAGCTTCATTTGTTATTGTTTTCAAGTATTCAAAAATAAATATATACTTCAGGGCTTTAGTAAGTTATTAATTAGTACTAAAATTTAAGTATTATATTAAACTAAACAACTAAGAAAGAAAAGAAAAAAACTGCTTTATACTTATGTAATAATGAGTTTAGTTTTGATATATTATAATCATACCTTAGTTGATACTTTGAGAGAAATAGTATCGTCAGAGTTCTTTCTGTCAGTCTTTTGTTTCTTTTTTTCTCTTGCCTCCGACCAGATATTTTTCCCTAGAGCCCTTTTTAAAGAAGATGAATTTAACCAGTCCATTTCTTCAGGTAGTGGAATTATGTTATTATTCTTTATGAAAGATATGGCTTCCTCTATGCTGTTAAATGTTCTCATGTCATTGTTATATTGGATTCTTATTTTGGCTGGATAAGAGAGCTGCGCTTTGATTTTATGTTGTTTTAAAAGTTTTACTAATGGCCATGTTTTCTTCCTTATATCCAGAACTCTTGTTGAATAATCATTATCAAATCTTAATAATGACTGTTTATACATAACAGGACTTTTCCTCCATGCAGATCTCAGTATAGGATCTTTGTCCATAAAAGAAAGAAATTTAACTACTATGGATCTTGGAACTGGTTTAGAAGAAATAGAAAGTGTCTTACCGATAGCTCTGTGTGCTCTTTCTATCCCATAAGATAAACCTTCTTTTAGTCCAAGAACTTCAGGAAACCAAGAGTTCAAGAATGAGATAATGTTGTCACCTTCGGATTTCTCTGGAAGACCAAAAATCCTTATGTTTGTTCTTCTTTCTCTATTCTCTATATCATCTACTTTATTTATTAACCAAGTGTTCTGTTGTAGCAGAAATTGAGTATGTAATTCGCTTTCTTTTAACCTCCCATCAACATCACTTAAGGAAGTCTCAATGTCCGATATTTTTATTTGTTGCTGTTGTAAGATTTCTTTAAAAACTTCTGTTTGTTTTTGGCAGTTATCCTTAAGACTTTCTAGATTTTCAATAAATCTGCCCATTTTTAGCGATAGGTCCAGCAAAGTAGCAGATATCTGTTGCATCTCTTTTTTTATAATAGAGTCTGAGTGTGAATTCTTGGAGTTACTCATCTTAAAACAGTTTGGAATGTCCTCTGTAGTATTTGACAGGAAAATTTCAGAATTTTTTCTTCAAAATTGGTAGCTTTGTTATAAATTACTTCATCTTCAATATTTACTAAAAATGTTTTAAATATATTTAGTTTTTCCTGTATTTTCTAGTATGAGTATGAAGAGCTCAAAATAAAGCTGCTTTCAGTTAGCCATTAGGCTCCGCCCCCCTACTGTATTAACTCTTGTCAGTACTTCAGATGTAATTATATAATCAAGCTTGATTGGGAAGTCTCCTGTTTTGTTTGTATATATTTTCTTTTCCTATTTGTAATTCACCACATTTAATTATATGCCTACCTGTCTGGATATCAGTATCTGTCATTCCTGGCTCTTTTGTTAAATTACAATGAAAAAAACTTTGAACTTGTATATTTACAATAATATATTTCTTTATCTCTATAAACATAAATACTTTTCCCCTAATTAATATGCATAGAGCTCAATATAATTCTTCATAATGTCTTCAGAGATAATATCACATATTACTATAACTGTTTCTACAACTTCTGTTTCTGCATTCTTGAATAACAGAACAATTCCTGAAGATAAATTCTTCTCCAAACCTCATTCTTTTTACACCATACTTTTTCCATTTTCACCTTTTCTTTTAACAATCACACAGAGTATCAGTTAACTGCTTCTAATACCATTTCACTATGAGATGACTACTGACATTCATTTTTAATGATCTTAACGTTTACAGCAAAGTTATCCTTTCCCTGTTTTGTAACTTTGATTTTTTGCAACGTTCTTTTCCTCCTTCTGTTAGCAGCTGAGCTGTTCATTTCACCCTCCTCACCATTAGCCATCATGGTCTTGACACAAGCCTCATGTAAGTATTTGACATCAGTGTTGTCAGTGTCACCATAGTATTTCACATCAGTGTTGTAGGTGTCACCATAGTATTTGACATCAGTGTTGTCGGTGTCACCATAGTATTTGACATCAGTGTTGTCGGTGTCACCATAGTGTTTGACGTCAGTGTTGTCGGTGTCACCATAGTTTGACATCAGTGTTGTCAGTGTCACCATAGTGTTTGACGTCAGTGTTGTCGGTATCACCATAGTATTTGACATCAGTGTTGTCGGTGTCACCATAGTGTTTGACATCAGTGTTGTCGGTGTCACCATAGTGTTTGACATCAGTGTTGTCAGTGTCACCATAGTATTTGACATCAGTGCTGGTGTCACCATAGTGTTTGACATCAGTGTTGTCAGTGTCACCATAGTGTTTGACAACAGTGTTGTAGGTGTCACCATAGTATTTGACATCAGTGTCGTCGGTGTCACCATGTAGTTGACATCGCGTTGTTGTTTGGTGTCACTATAGTGTTTGACATCAGTGTTGCCGGTGTCACCATAGTATTTGACATCAGTGTTGTCAGTGTCACCATAGTATTTGACATCAGTGCTGGTGTCACCATAGTGTTTGACATCAGTGTTGTCAGTGTCACCATAGTGTTTGACATCAGTGTTGTAGGTGTCACCATAGTATTTGACATCAGTGTTGTCGGTGTCACCATAGTGTTTGACATCAGTGTTGTCGGTGTCATCATAGTATTTGACATCAGTGTTGTCGGTGTCACCATAGTGTTTGACATCAGTGTTGTCAGTGTCACCATAGTGTTTGACATCAGTGTTGTAGGTGTCACCATAGTGTTTGACGTCAGTGTTGTCGGTGTCACCATAGTATTTGACATCAGTGTTGTCGGTGTCACCATAGTGTTTGACATCAGTGTTGTAGGTGTCACCATAGTATTTGACATCAGTGTTGTCGGTGTCACCATAGTATTTGACATCAGTGTTGTCGGTGTCACCATAGTGTTTGACGTCAGTGTTGTCGGTGTCACCATAGTATTTGATGTCAGTGTTGGTGTCACCATAGTGTTTGACATCAGTGTTGTCGGTGTCACCATAGTGTTTGACATCAGTGTTGTCAGTGTGACCATAGTATTTGACGTCAGTGTTGTCGGTGTGACCATAGTGCTTGACATCAGTGTTGTCGGTGTCACCATAGTATTTGACATCAGTGTTGTTGGTGTCACCATAGTGTTTGACATCAGTGTTGTAGGTGTCACCATAGTGTTTGACGTCAGTGTTGGTGTCACCATAGTGTTTGACATCAGTGTTGTAGGTGTCACCATAGTATTTGACATCAGTGTTGTCGGTGTCACCATAGTGTTTGACATCAGTGTTGTCAATGTCCCCATAGTGTTTGACATCAGTGTTGTAGGTGTCACCATAGTATTTGACATCAGTGTTGTTGGTGTCACCATAGTGTTTGACATCAGTGTTGTAGGTGTCACCATAGTGTTTGACATCAGTGTTGTCGGTGTCACCATAGTGTTTGACATCAGTGTTGTAGGTGTCACCATAGTGTTTGACATCAGTGTTGTCGGTGTCACCATAGTATTTAACATCAGTGTTGTTGGTGTCATCATAGTATTTGACATCAGTGTTGTATGTGTCACCATAGTGTTTGACATCAGTGTTGTCGGTGTCACTATATATACAAATCAATATATATAAATATATATATATATACAAATCAATATATATAAATATATATATATACAAATCAATATATATGAATATATATATATATATATATATATATAAATATATATATATATATATATATATATATATACAAATCAATATAATATATGAATATATATATATATTATATATATACAAATCAATATAATATATGAATATATATATACAAATCAGTATATATGAATATATATATATACAAATCAATATAATATGAATATATATATATATATATATATATATATATATATATATATATATATATATATATATATATATATATATATATATATATACACAAATCAATATAATATATGAATATATATATATATATATATATATTCATATATATATATATACAAATCAATATATATATATATATATATATACAAATCAATATAATATGAATATATATATATATATATATATATATATATATATATATATATATATACAAATCAATATAATATGAATATATATATACAAATCAATATATATAAATATATATATACAAATTAATATATATAGACAAATCAATATTTATGAATATATATATATATATATATATATATATATATATATATATATATATATATATATACAATGTGCTGTTCATTTCACCCTCCTCACCATTAGCCATCATGGTCTTGACACAAGCCTCATGTAAGTATTTGACATCAGTGTTGTCAGTGTCACCATAGTATTTCACATCAGTGTTGTAGGTGTCACCATAGTATTTGACATCAGTGTTGTTGGTGTCACCATAGTGTTTGACATCAGTGTTGTAGGTGTCACCATAGTGTTTGACATCAGTGTTGTCGGTGTCACCATAGTGTTTGACATCAGTGTTGTCAGTGTCACCATAGTATTTGACATCAGTTTTGTAGGTGTCACCATAGTGTTTGACATCAGTGTTGTCGGTGTCACTATAGTGTTTGACATCAGTGTTGCCGGTGTCACCATAGTATTTGACATCAGTGTTGTCAGTGTCACCATAGTATTTAACATCAGTGTTGTAGGTGTCACCATAGTGTTTGACATCAGTGTTGTCGGTGTCACCATAGTGTTTGACATCAGTGTTGCATGTGTCACCATAGTATTTGACATCAGTGTTGTCGGTGTCACCATAGTGTTTGACATCAGTGTTGTTGGTGTCACGATAGTATTTGACATCAGTGTTGTCAGTGCCACCATAGTATTTGACTTCAGTGTTGTCGGTGTCATCATAGTGTTTGACATCAGTGTTGTCGGTGTCACCATAGTATTTGACGTCAGTATAGTCAGTGTCACCATAGTGTTTGACATCAGTGTTGTCGGTGTCACAATAGTATTTGACATCAGTGTTGTCGGTGTCACCATAGTGTTTGACATCAGTGTTGTCAGTGTCACCATAGTGTTTGACATCAGTGTTGTCGGTGTCACCATAGTGTTTGACGTCAGTGTTGTCGGTGTCACCATAGTATTTGACATCAGTGTTGTTGGTGTCACCATAGTGTTTGACATCAGTGTTGTCGGTGTCACCATAGTATTTGACATCAGTGTTGTCGGTGCCACCATAGTATTTGACATCAGTGTTGTCGGTGCCACCATAGTATTTGACGTCAGTATTGTCAGTGTCACCATAGTGTTTGACATCAGTGTTGTCGGTGTCACCATAGTATTTGACATCAGTGTTGTCAGTGTCACCATAGTGTTTGATGTCAGTGTTGTCGGTGTCACCATAGTATTTGACGTCAGTGTTGTCAGTGTCACCATAGTGTTTGACATCAGTGTTTTCAGTGTCACCATAGTATTTGACGTCAGTGTTGTCGGTGTCACCATAGTGTTTGACGTCAGTGTTGTCTGTGTCACCATAGTATTTGACATCAGTGTTGTCAGTGTGACCATAGTATTTGACGTCAGTGTTGTCAGTGTGACCATAGTGTTTGACGTCAGTGTTGTCGGTGTGACCATAGTGTTTGACATCAGTGTTGTCAGTGTGACCATAGTGTTTGACATCAGTGTTGTCGGTGTCACCATAGTGTTTGACGTCAGTGTTGTCAGTGTCACGATAGTATTTGACATCAGTGTTGTCATTGTGACCATAATGTAAACGTCAGTGTTGTCGGTGTCACAATAGTGTTTGACGTCAGTGTTGTCAGTGTCACCATAGTGTTTAACGTCAGTGCTGTCAGTGTCACCATAGTGTTTGACGTCAGTGTTTTCGGTGTCACCATAGTGTTTAACGTCAGTGTTGTCGGTGTCACCATAGTGTTTGACGTCAGTGTTGGTGTCACCATAGTATTTGACGTCAGTGTTGTCGGTGTCACCATAGTGTTTGACATCAGTGTTGTCAGTGTCACCATAGTGTTTGTCATCAGTGTTGTCGGTGTGACCATAGTGTTTGACGTCAGTGTTGTCTGTGTGACCATAGTGTTTAATGTCAGTGTTGTCGGTGTCACCATAGTGTTTGACGTCAGTGTTGTCAGTGTCACCATAGTGTTTGACGTCAGTGTTGTCGGTGTCACCATAATGTTTGACGTCAGTGTTGTGGCTGTGACCATAGTGTTTGACGTCAGTGTTGTCGGTGTGACCATAGTGTTTGACGTCAGTGTTGTCGGTGTCACCATAGTGTTTGACGTCAGTGTTGTCGGTGTCACCATAGTGTTTAACGTCAGTGTTGTCGGTGTCACCATAGTGTTTGACGTCAGTGTTGTCGGTGTCACCATAGTGTTTGACGTCAGTGTTGTCGGTGTCACCATTTTTATTTTCACTATGCATGCTAGTTTCATTTTGCACACCTTGTTTGTTTTCATTATTATCACAATATTATTTTGAGCCTTTCCATTCCTTTTATTTTCCTTTACCTTGACATTTTATCTTCTTCCCCAGAGTCACGTATTCATTCACAGTTGGCCAAACACATCCGTCTTTCTAACGCTTTCTACATATCATCTTATTGTCTTTCATAGACTATCCTATTTGTCCTCACTAGCCACAACATTTTTAGGGCAGTTGGAAGTTGGCATAGAGGATTAAGGCTGTGGCCTGTTAATTAACTACTTCCTTTGCACAGCTATTAATTCCCCAAGCCTTCATTTACCTACTGAGTGATGTTGAACAAGTCATTTAACCAGTGTTTTGGGATAACTGACAATTTGGGCTAACCTCATTAGTGGTCTGCTGGACAGCATGCCCTCTAACTATGAACCTAACACAATGTTAAGTGATCCTTGGCACCACTAAAACTTAAGTTTTTGTCTTCTGTCATTTTACCATTCCTTTCTCACATTAAATGCAACAATGCTGGGCAAGTGTAAAATGTTTCCATTGACAGTATCTAAATTACCCATACCTCCCATGCCCCATTCCACAATTGCCTTTCATCCATTATTTTATTTGAAATACTTTTAGCCATTTTCCCAAAAAAATAGGCTCTCATTTCTTGACCAATCATATTAAAAATTCTTAAGTGCAAAGTCATTTATTTTCTCAAAATAAATTTATGTCCAGTAATGTTACTATCCTTCCAAGGAATACAGAAGGATTTATCAAGTAACAACAGAAATTTCTGCCAACAAAAAAAAGTTTCAAACATTATTTTTGTATAATGGCTCCAAACCTAAATGGATCAAACTCTTAACAAGCAATAAGAGATCCAGACCACATATCTAGTAATTTGCTCTTTGCTCTTAGGAGAAATTTCTATAACAGGCCTTGTTACTCCCAACACAGGTTCAATACCTTTTGTTTCACATTTGTTTACTGGGAGTTTCCAACTGGTCCGGGGAAAGCTACACTACAATAAAACAGTTACAAAGATAAATGTTGGCTAACATGAAGTAATATAAATGGTTGCAGTTGGAAATATTAGCAATACAGCAAAAAACAGAACTACATAGGAGACAGACAGTTCAACATGTCTATATGATAGGAGAAAAATAAAACGAAGACTGATATTCAATATACAAATCAATATATATGAATATATATATATACAAATCAATATAATATATGAATATATATATATATATATATATATATATATATATATATATACAAATCAATATAATATGAATATATATATATATATATATATATATATATATATACAAATCAATATATATATATATATATATATATATATATATATATATATATATATACAAATCAATATAATATATGAATTTATATATATACAAATCAATATATATGAATATATATACATAAATCAATATAATATGAATATATATATATATATACAAGTCAATATATATATATATATATATATATATATATATATATAAATCAATATATATAAATATATATATACAAATATATATATATATGAATATGTATATATATATATATATATATATATATATATATATATATACAAATCAATATAATATGAATATATATATACAAATCAATATATATGAATATATATATATATATATATATATATATATATATATATATATATATATATATATAATATAATATATGAATATATATATACAAATCAATATAATGAATATATATATACAAATCAATATATATAAATATATATATAAATTAATATATAGAAATATATATACAAATCAATATATATGAATATATATATATATATATATATATATATATATATATATATATATATATATAAATCAATATAATATGAATATATATATATATATATATATATATATATACAAATCAATATAATATATGAATATATATATATATATATATATATATATACAAATCAATATATATGAATATATATATATATATATATATATATATATATATATATATATATATATATATATATATATATATATATATATATATATATATATATATATATACAAATCAATATAATATGAATATATATATATATATATATATATATATATATATATATATACAAATCAATATATATATATATATATATATATATATATATATATATATATATATATATATATATATATCAATAAATATGAATATATATATATATAATATATATATATATATATATACATATAAATATATATATACAAATCAATATATATGTATATATATATATATATATATATACAAATCAATATATATAAATATATATATACAAATCAATATATATGAATATATATATATATACAAATCAATATATATAAATATATATATATATATATATATATATATATATATATATATATATATACAAATCAATATATATATGAATATAAGTGTTATCATACCTGCCAGAATATTAATACTGTGGTAAATGATGGCTGCAGCTCTGTGAAACTTATCACATCAAACAGTTTGCCAGTATTTTAGGATAGTTTATAGAAATACTACCAGGTACTGGATTTATGAAGAGGAAAAAAGCAGTGTGTGTGCTTGGTGTGATAAGGTTACATATGCTAAAGGAAAGTAATATAGCTAAGATAGAAATTAGGCGAGAGTTAAAAGAAGTAGTGTATGGTCATCCTGGAGCGGTACAGGAGCATAGCCAGTTCTTGGAAAGGAAATCCCTGAGTAGGGTATTGAATCTAGAATTATTAGCAGTGTTTCATGTGTACGAGGTATTAAATTCCATTTTTGGATATCTGACTGTAGAAGAAAGATTCCAAAAGTTACTGTTAGACTTTGTGACTTTTAGTAGTAATTTGGCAGAGGATATTGGAGTTCTGGAGTTAGTGTATGGTTGAATTAAGCTTTTGAGTGCAGGGCAGTTGTCAGGTTGATTAACGGAGTGAGCGATAGTTAATTGGTTTAAGGATAGTAGGTTGGGTAATTCTGTCCATTTTAGTTTTTCAAGGGCAGTACAGTGGTTTGATCTGTATGGATGGTTTATAGCAAATCTAGCTATTTTACTCTAGCAGGTCTCTAATTTGTCAGTGTTTCTGAGATTTGGGAATACAGGGAAGGTGTATAAAAGGGTGAAGACTAAATGTGTCCTGGCTGTGGAGTGTCAGGCGGTGTGTGTGAAGTATGTGTTGTATTGGTAAAGTGTGCCAAGCTTTAAGCTGACCTTTTTGATGGATCATGCTACTTGTTTGTCAAATTTTAGAGTTATCAATTGTGACACCAAGGAGTTGGGTGGGTTTTACAGTTTCAGTTTTGGTTTTGTTGGAGGAGTAGATGGTAAAAGGGGGGAAGGTAGTTATTTGTCTTGTTATTAGAGAATAGCATTAGTTTTGTTTTGTTTAGATTGAGTATGAGTTGGTATTCTGAGACATAGTTTTCTATATCTAAGAGGGGGTTTTGGGTTCTTTCAATGAGTTCTGGAAGGGATGTAGCTGAGGAAATGAGGGTAGAGTCATTGGGTCACTGTACAATGGTGGGTAGATGGGTGGCAGAGCAAAATTTGTTGGTGAAAATGTTGAAAAGCAATGGACCAAATACTGACCCTTGTGGCACACTGAGACAGGTAGTAGGGTAGAGCATTCATTTTGCCACTTGGCAGTTTGTTGGTGGCCTGTTAAATAGCTGTAAAACCAGGATAGAGCTGGTTGGGAGAAATTTAAAGAAGTTAGTTCCATGAGTAATTTGTGTGATACTGTATCAAATGCCTTAGACATGTCAAGGAAAATGGAAGATATGAGTTGGCCATTGTTTCTGAGTTTATTGATAGTATTGGTGAAAGTGATTAAAGTGGTAGTGGTACTGTGTTTGGGTCTAAAACCGTGTTATGAATTGGACAGCAGGTTATTACAAGATAGTAAAGGAGTTATGTGAGTATGCATTTTTCAAGGATTTTGGTTAGTGGTGGGAGTATAGCAGCTGGTCTATTGAGGGGACACCTTTGGGCAGAAGAGGAATTATATGAGAAAGTTTTCAGATCTTAGGAATGTATTCCGAAATAGACTGGTTTATTAGGAGAGAAATGGGATAAGAGATGGCATCTGCTGCCAGTCTGAGAAATTCACTGGCAGTAGGTCAGCCAGTGAGGGTTGTAGGGATTAGTTTGAGTAGAAGTTTTTAATTGTACTGATTTGTTTTGTTGTGATAGAAAAGTAATTTAGGTCAGGTACTGATACAGATGGCATTGTTAGTGGAGTTTGGCTGTTTTTTATGAGGGATATTACTGAGTTCAAGTGTTGGTTAAAATGTGAAGCTATACTATCTGTAGTATTTGTAGTGGTAGCAGATAGTGTACTGGATTGACCAGGATTAAGTAGTTTTATGGCTGTCCAAAATCTTTGGGGATTGTTTTCGTGATTTTGTTAGATTGTGGATTAATAAGTATTTTGGTCATTTTGGATTTTTTTGGCACGTTTTCTTAATTGTCAATAAGAGTTGAAGGAGGTTTGGTTTTTGGTCACTTGATATCAAGACTAGCTTTGTCTCTCTGCGTGAGGAGTTGCTTAGTCTTCTTTGTTAGCCATGGTAGACATTTTGATTTGACACAGACCTTCCTAAAGTGTGTCTGACTATTTAGAATATTGAGGAAAGCATTAAAGTATTCAACTGCAAAGTCAAGGTGAAGGTGATTTAGAAGAGTCCAGTTACATTGCTTTAGGAGCGACTTAAAAGTTTCACTGGAGAAATTTCTTTTGTTGTGGATGTATATTAATTTGGCAGTTTTAAGGGTTAATTGGGTAGGTGGGTCGATAGACTCAGTGAGCATCTGGGAAGCAGCCGGTGAGGTGACCAAGAGAGAGCCTGTTTGTTGGTATCTAGTCCAGGATTGACTGCTTGTTGCTATGTTTATCAATTCTGGTTGGGGTGAGTATTTGGGAGACACCATAGGGTTTAACAAAGTTGGTAGGGTTATCAAAGAAGCAGGTGGCCTAATCCAAGTTGAAGTCCCCCATTATAATAGTTTCATGATTAAAAGTAGAGGCAGACCAGCTGAGAAGGTTTTCAATTATGGAAGGGTTATTATGTGGAGGCATATAAGTAGCTATTATTATAATGTGCTTTTTGGAATTTAACTGGAGGTTGGAGATTAATAGTTTTGAATTTAGTATGTCTGGGGGTTCATGCACAAGGTGATCCAATCTGAATGTGTCCTTATGCACTATGACAATGCCACCACCTCGCTTGTGTGTTCTGTCATGTTCATAGGTTCATAGGTTGGTACTAGGCTATCGCATAACAATTCCCTGGCTATTTCTTCCCACAATATTTACTTCCCTGGACCCCTGTCTAGCATGGCAACTGACATGATACCCGGGGTAAATTTCCTATCTTCCATCCAATCATCAAGGTTCTTTTTAAAGAGGGCCAAGGAAGGAGGTGCTCTGCTTCACATGTATGGGCAGTCTATTGCAGAATATGAGGAGTCTCTGGGTCAAGAATCTATCCATCCAGCATGTTTTGTTCATTGTGATGACAAGGTTTAGGTCCCTGGAGTGTGTGGCTCTGATGGATTAGGATTTCTTTAAGTGTAGCATGTCCAACAGCTCCCGGTTTGACATGGCCTTGTATGTTACGCAAAGATCACCTCTGAGTAGATGATATTCAAAAGAGTATAGCTGGAGTTTTTTTTAGCCAGTCAGCATAGGGCATCTGCTTTAGGCCTGTGATTTTTTTAGTGAGGATTTTCTGCAGCCTTTCCAGTTGTTGCAGATGTCTTGTGAGGTACATACCAAACAGGGCATTGTACTCTATGATGGGTCTAATAAGGGCATGTGACTGGACTCCACTAAAAACTCTTCCCCTTAATGAAGCAGTTCAATACTTTAATACCAAATTCTTAACTATCTTAGATACCCATGCTCCAAAACGTACTATAAGAATAAAAACTAAACCAGCCCCCTGGCTATCAAAAGAAACAAGACAGAAAATATTACTCAGAAACAAACTCTGGCTACAATGGAGAACTACTAAGCTACCCTTAGATCATCAAACCTTTAGACAACTAAGAAACATTACCAAAAAAGCTATTCTTTCTGATAAAAAACACTACTATTGTAACCTTCAGCAATCTAATCATAACAATCCCCAAAAATTCTGGGCAACATTGAACAAACTTCTTCACCCTGGACAAACTTCCACTCCCTCCCCCTTGGGATCTGACAAAATTTCTTCCCTTGAAACTGCCAACACCTTCAACTCCTTTTTCACTGATACAACAACTCACTAGCCTCTCACCTTTCATCAGATAACTCTAATGTTCCTCAACATGCCACCACTAATTTACCGAGCTTTACTATTCAGCCCATCTCTACCACCTTTATCCTAAAATGTATTCAAAAGCTTAAGCCATGTACTCCATCAGCCGACCAACTTCCATCTGAATTTCTTCAAAAAGCAGCCATAGAAATAGCCTATCCCATATCAATTCTTATTAACAAAACCATTAAAGAAAGAAACATCCCTGACATCTGGAAAATCTCACATATTATACCCTTACACAAGGGAGGAAACTCTACAGAATATTCTAATTATAGACCCATTGCCCTCCTGTCTCCACTAGCAAAAATCATGGAAAAATGTATTCACAATCAGCTAATGTCCCACTTAACTAAACATAACATACTATCTCATTGTCAACATGGCTTCAGGCCTTTTCATAGTACTACTACTGCTCTCCTTTCTTTTACTGACTTCATTAACAAAACCGCAATAATAATACCCTTTCTTCTCTTTTCATCGACCTATCTAAAGCTTTTGACATGGTCAATCACCCTCTTCTCCTAAAAATCTTGTAATCACTTGCTATTGAACAATACCATCCAATGGTTCACCTCCTATCTTTCTAACAGGAAACAAGCTGTACTCTGGGAGAATAAACTCTCTCTCTTCTCCCAATCTCCTCGGTGTACCACAAGGCTCGATTCTTGGGCCCCTTCTTTTCTCTCCATTCATAAATGACTTACAAGTAGCTATTCCCAATATGCAGATGACTCCACACTCATCTGCTCTGCAAAAACCATCCCAGAGCTTCAAACTGTTACTCAAAATGTATTCCATTTGGTTGAAGCATGGTTCTTAAAACGCTGCCTACTTCTTAATGCCAAAACAAAACTCCTCCTTTTCAAACCCACTACCAGATCCCCTCACTGGACTTCTATCTCTTCTATTAACAATACTCTCATAACACCTGACTCTTCTACCAAACTACTAGGTGTGACAATTGATAACAATCTTACCTTTGATTATCACATAAACAACACTATCAAAACTGTACATAGAAAACTGGCCCTCTATAGAATTAAAACATTCCTATCCCCAACAGCCAAAGCTACTTTGGCTCACTCTCATCTCATCTCCACTCTTCTCTATGCCTCACCAATTTACACTAACCTAAAGAAAAATAATCTTACTAAATTGACCACTACTTACAATAGTATAGCTAGATTTGTTACTGGTAATCAATTCAGAACACATCACTGCCTGAACCTACAACAAATTCACTGGCTTGAATTACAAAACATGTTGCTTCTTTCTCAACTTCCCATCATCCACAAATCTTTTTATCTGCCAAACATCACTCCTTCATTTTCTAACCTCCTCACCCCTTACTCTAACCTGAGCTCTCTCCGCTCCTCTAACAAACTCCTAGTGACTGCTACCAAATCCAATAACCTTGCTGGTGACTCCCTGTTTTCTAACTCCATTGGTAAACACTGGAACTTATTGCCCACTGAACTAACTTCTATTTTATCTCCTGTCCTCCTCAAACAAAAACTTAGACTCCACCTTACTAAACACTGGCTATGCCCCTGCCTTAACCCTGACTGAACCAAACTTAGACTCCACCTTACTAAACACTGGCTATGCCCCTGCCTTAACCCTGACTGAACCAAACTTAGACTCCACCTTACTAAACACTGGCTATGCCCCTGCCTTAACCCTGACTGAACCAAACTTAGACTCCACCTTACTAACCACTGGCTATGCCCCTGCCTTAACCCTGACTGAACCAAACTTAGACTCCACCTTACTAAACACTGGCTATGCCCCTGCCTCAACCCAGACTGAACCAAACTTAGACTCCACCTTACTAAACACTGGCTATGCCCCTGCCTTAACCCTGACTGAACCAAACTTAGACTCCACCTTACTAAACACTGGCTATGCCCCTGCCTTAACCCTGACTGAACCCATGTATTTTAGCTCATCCCACTACCCCTTGATCTCTGTGATCTTTGCTACCTTTCTACTTTTTTTTTCTCACTATTCTATCACTTACCTCTCCTTCATCCTTCTCATTCCTAATTATATTACTCAGTTTACTGAAGACTCCTAGAAATTTCTAATATAATCTATCCTACTTACTTAGCTGTCCTTAAACACCCTTTTCTCTTTCTTATAATGTTTGATTATTCTAAATAACGTATGCCTGTGTTTTGCTTCCAAGAGCCATGAGTACACTTTTGTACAACTGTAAATTTGTGCCTATTATAAGTTTGATTCTTTGTATAATATTGTCCTGATACAGAATACTTTGTATGCTGCTCTCTTTTGCATCATATGTAAGAGTTAGTATGTCTTTGTGGAGCTTTTCTCCCTGGGCCTCTGCTGAAAATGGAAATATATCCAGCCAGACTAGCCCGGTTAACAAATGTAAAATAAAATAAATAAAATAAATTACAGTGGGGCAATGACCTCCTTTTTTGTGGATGAAAAGCCCTTAGTGAGGAGGTGTGCCACATAAAAGAATTTCTTGACTGTTGTGGCAATGTGGTTATCGAAGGTGAGACCACTGTCCACCTGTGTTCCTAAGCCTCTTATCACACTTTTGGTGTTTAATGTACTACCACCTATGTGGTAATTTATGGGTACATGTTTTTTCCAAAGGGGATAGCTATACACTTCTTGGCATTGAGCTTGAACCCATGGCTCTGGCATTAAGCATCTGTTTCTGTAAGTCCCTTTTGTAGAATATCCACATAATTTGGGGAATCAATAATGGCTCCCAGTTTGCGGTCATCTGCAAACTTTATTACCCAGAGTCCCTCAGTGTTGGCCTGTACTTCAAAGAAGTAGATGCCAAACAAGAGCGGTCCAAGGACTGAACCCTGAGGTACTCCACTTGTCACTTGTCTGGAGCTGGATTTGGAGTTGACTACTTTTACAGTGTGGGTTCTGTCAGTAAGCCAGTTGGCAACCCATTGAGTGATGTAGGGATGATTTATGCCCAGCTTAGTAAGTTTATGTATGATTCCACAGTGGGGGGGGTGTCAAAGGACTTGGAGAGGTCCAAATAGGCTGTGTGGACTGCCTTACCCTCGTCCATGACTCTGAAGACTGATTCAAAGAAGTTATTCAGGTTCAGGAGACAAGATTGGCCCTTCACAAACCCAAACTGGATGGGGTTCAGTGTTTGAAGGTTGTCAATGCCTTTGTTTATAAGTTCCATGATAATACCTTCCATGGCCTTGCAGATCAGGCTCATCAGACTGATGGGATGGTAGTTCCCAGGATCCAAGATGGATCCCCTCTTGTGGAGTGGGATAACTGTGACTGTGTCCCACACAGTGGGCATGAAGCCTGAGGTTAGGCTATGATTAAACATGATAATTAGGTGAGGTGCCAGTTCATTTTGTAGTTCATGTAGTACACAGCCTGGGATGTTGTCTGGTCCCATGGATGCTGTATTCTTAGCTTTGGAGAGTGTGGTTTTTGCCTTTGTGGCCATGATTACTGGAATTTTGCAATATTTTTGTATTGAGATGGGCCCTTTAGGGAGTGAGGGGGATGAAGTTGGCACTGAATCAGTCTGTGTATATTGTAGCCCTGGGTTGGTATTATGGTATCATTTGTTTGGTTTGGCCCATATTTCTGTTATAATTACAATGTCTGGAGAGTATGAGTCAAGGGCAGTGTGAAATTCATGATCTTTATTTAAGATGCTTCTTAGATTCATGTTTAAGATTAGGAGGTCTGAATTGATGTGCATTAGATTACTGCTATTGAGAGACATTGTTCTGCCTAGTGGAAGGGCAGTTGGTTCCTGGGGATTAGTGCATGGATTGGGATGTATGTCCCCACATAGTGTGAGGTGACTGATACTAAACAGAAATAAGTGTGTAAGTTTGGGTAGAAGTCTAACAAATTTGCAGAGGTGGTAAGGTTTAGCATGTGGGTCAGTATATCTGGGTGAAAAGAGCACTATGTTTGAGCTACTATCGAGTTGAGGACATATGGCCATGTTTCTGAAAGTAGAGTTAGGTGGAGTGGTGACTGGGTTAGTTGGTAAATGGATGCTAGTGATGTGCTGTTTGTTATAGGAGGTACTGTGGTAAGCTGTGATGAGTAAACATAAGAGAAGTGTGTTGTAATAACATTTTAACTTGGTGTAAAAGTAGAGTAGAGAGGTATTTGGGAAGGAGGTAAAATTGGCTAGTTGTAAGAGTTTGAATGCTCCCTATAGGGAAGAACAAAGAATGTCAGTGAGATTAAGTTACATAGTATTTGGTAAGGGGTATTGTAATTGGCTTGAAAGAAGAGTTGTGATATGTTAGTTTGGTAGTGGGTAAGTGTAGGCATAGTGGGGGGAGGGTGGAAAATGGGGGTAGGTTAGGAAGCCAGAGTGTTCCCTAGCAATCTGCTAGGGTGAATGGAGTGGGAAGAACTTAACCACACTGAACAGAATGGATGGTTTGTACATTCCAAGTTAGACATAGCTGTTTGGACCACTTTTGCTGTTCAACTGATTAGAAATTGCTAATATGTAAATAACATATTGCTAATAATATCTATTCCCAAGTATTAGGCTGGTACAGTTAGCATAATCATTTAGTTTTTTTAATTTTCAAAATAGAAATCGAGTGCAAGGGTCAGTAGCATAGGGCTAGGACTCTCTGTATAAGTGTGTAATTTAAAAACTATGTGGGGTAAGGAATTTTCCCTGCTGCCATCCCTAGTGATGTTCTCTCCAATCAAAAGCAGAAATTAAATTTATTTTCATTGATACTTTAGAAATTGACCTACTCTGGTTTGTAGCTAAACTGTCTTCACCACCGCAATTCTAAAGGTTTCAGTTTTTGGTATTTCATGGAGTTGTCACAAATAGATGAATATGGGGATGGCCCCGTATTCAGGTTTGGGTGGATATGTGCAAAAATACAGAAGACAATCTGGTGAAGAAGATTTGGGACAGAAAGGAAGAAGGTAAGAGGAAACAAGGATATCAAGCAAAGAGGTGGATGGATTTTGTGAAAGAAGACATGTGGCCCTCAGGCATGAGTATTAAAGAAGGCGGGAGTGTGCCATTGAATCAAGAGAGATGGTGACTGTTGACATGATACCACAACCCCATGTAGAAAATGGGAAAAAGGGAGGATGATGCTGATGATATATTAGAATTCCCAAGTGTATTTTAAAGGCATATACACACATTTTTCACATTTTTCATCACCAACATGTGTGTGTGTGTGTGTGTGTGTGTGTGTGTGTGTGTGTGTGTGTGTGTGTGTGTGTGTGTGTGTGTGTGTGTGTGTGTATGTGTGTGTGTTGTAATACAGTCAGGTACTTATCCCCACAATACTATCTCAAAATAATGTATATAGTGTGTACAAAAGGTTGTAAATAGAGCTGTTGCTTAAAAAATAAATATTGTGTATAAAGCTGTAAACAGAACCGTTGCTTTAGTCAGGTACTGTTGTGCATTCAGCAAAACAGTATCTCTTCATTATTCAGCTACAGGAAAATTAAACATTTGAGATGTTGGAGGAGCTGTCTATAGATGCACCGATTCAGAGTGAAGCTGGCTAATACAGGATGACTCTGTGCCTGAATCATCAGAATGTGGTCATTAGGAGGAATTGCTGTGGACTTTACCTGTGGAAGCCTGGACATCTTCCTACAAAGGAATCTGAGGATAAGAAATACTGTCTTAGAAGTGGCTGTCATCTACAGATGTTCTTTCCCAGAAAGGAGTTGCTAGCATGTGTGTGTGTGTGTGTGTGTGTGTGTGTGTGTGTGTGTGTGTGTGTGTGTGTGTGTGTGTGTGTGTGTGTGTGTGTGTGTGTGTGTGTGTGTGTCTTTGTTTAAGATACTCTGGGAGTTTGAAATCAAAGAAAGATGGTATTTTTGTACATTTTTCTTTGGTTGCCGTTATAGAAAATAATTTTCCTCAGTGCACTTGTTTAAGAAGCAACTGTACCACTGACTTGTCTTTTCTTGCATTTTTTTGATGCATTATTATGCCATTTTGGTGGGTGCAGTTGGATTTTTGGCACCAGAATGTGTGCCAAAAATCATGTTTTATCTTTTGTTGACTGTCTAATGTCATGAGATTTTATGCCTCTTTACCCAACCCGGAGAGAAAGCATTTTAAGTTGCTGCTAATTGGCCAGTCTTGAGGTATGCAATGTACTGCTGTTGAGTGGCAGGCACTTGTATCATACCTACGAAATGCTAGAATAGATAAAGTGTATTGCACCTTTGCTATTGACACTGGTAAAAGAGATAGGCTGCATTATGGTTATGCTGTGGTCACTGGTAGAAGAGATATGCTGTGTCATGGTTATGCTGAGGTCACTGGTAGAAGAGATGTGCTGTGTCATGGCTATGCTGTGGTCACTGGTAGAAGAGATGTGTAGTGTCATGGTTATGCTGTGGCCACTGGTAGAAGATATGTTGTGTCATGGTTATGCTGAGGTCACTGGTAGAAGATATGCTGTGTCGTGGTTATGCTGAGGTCACTGGTAGAAGATATGCGCTACGTCATGGTTATGCTGAGGTCACTGGTAGAAAATCTGTTGTGTCATGGTAATGCTGAGGTCACTGGTAGAAGAGATGTGTTCTGTCAATGGCTATGCTGAGGTCACTGGTAGAAGATATGCTGTGTCATGATTATGCTGAGGTCACTGGTAGAAGATATGATGTGTCATGATTATGCTGAGGTCACTGGTAGAATATATGCTGTGTCATGGTTATGCTGAGGTCACTGGTAGAATATATGCTGTGTCATGGTTATGCTGAGGTCACTGGAAGAAGATATGTGCTGTGTCATGGTTATGTTGAGGTCACTGGTAGAAGATGTGCTGCGTCATGGTTATGCTGAGGTCACTGGTAGAAGATATGCTATGTCATGATTATGCTGAGGTCACTGGTAGAAGATATGCTGTGTCATGGTTATGCTGAGGTCACTGGTAGAAGATATGCTGTGTCATGGTTATGCTGAGGTCACTGGTAGAAGATGTGCTGTGTCATGGTTGTGCTGAGGTCACTGGTAGAATATATGCTGTGTCATGGTTATGCTGAGGTCACTGGAAGAGGATATGTGCTGTGTCATGGTTATGCTGAGGTCACTGGTAGAAGATGTGCTGTGTCATGGTTATGCTGAGGTCACCGATAGAAGATATGCTGTGTCATGGTTATGCTGAGGTCACTGGTCGAAGAGATATGCTGTGTCATAGTTATGTGTGGTTAATGGTAGAAGAGATGTGCTGTGTCATGGTTATACTGAGGTCACTGGTAGAAGAGATATGCTGTGTCATGGTTTTCCTGATGTCACCAGTAGAAGAGGTATATTTTGTCATTGTATCACCGTATCATGGTTATAGCCATGACCTTCAGCTTTATCATTGTATCATGGTTATAGCAATGAAAGCACTGTACAGATCTCCTTTTAGAATAGAAAACTCTCCACTACTTGAAGTTAATCCAGTAAAAAATTCAGGTGCTACTGCTGTGTGTGGTCTGTGGTATGGAATGTGTGATTAATCTTAACAGACATTTAGGGATAAAGTGTTTACTTTTAAGATGTCTTTGTTTTCAGTAAAGAATATCTCAAAGGTAAAGCACCTTATCTCTTAGGGCTACATCGCTACCTTCATTTCTACAGTATTTTCTTCCCCCTTTATTTGCAGTGAAGCTTTCTACATGGTGTTTTCAGATACAGATCTCAGATATTTACAGAGTGTGCAAAACGTGGCAGTCTGGGTATTAAGTGGCACTTCTACATGTACCTCCTGTAGTGCATCGCTTTCACTGAGTCCCAGAGCCATAGACCTCCATCTTCAAGGAGCTGTAGCCAGGCTGGATGTTGACCCTAGCATTGTCCCCATTTGGCATCCCTACACCCAGCCTGATGACCAAAGTAAACCAAAATAACCAAAGTAAAATGAATTCCTTCACAGAGGGCAATACAAAAAGACAAAAAAAGCAGACCTATTGGTTAAGCAAAGAACTGTGATCTAATATGTAGATAAATTGCTCCTTACTATATCATTTTAGGCAGCCACAATCTGCTGTTCAAATGCCTAACAGCCATATGTTTCAGAGAGGAATTGATGCTTCTTCTAAATCACCAGATGTACTAGTAACAGCTTGCACCTGGGACAGCTGACCCTTTACCATTCCCAACCTACATGTTTGCATTCCTAGTCAGACTTATCAAGCCAGTCAGGAGCAGGGCCTTGCCTTACTAAATAAGATGCTAGCATCATCTTTCTTCTTCCTAGGGTGGGTTACAATTGCTATCGATTGCATGATTGGACACCTCCAGTAGGTTTGTATCTACTACTGCAGTTCCTGCTCTGTGAAATCTACTAGCTTATCTGATTCAGCAGTGCAAGGCCTCCTTTAAGAAGTTAGTGAAATAGTTCAGGTCATATCATAGCCCTCAACAAGGATTACACTTAAAACGTAAGGCATCTTTTTGGGGGAACTTCCAAGGCAATTGAAACAATTTGTTTTAATAGTTTTTACTTTTCTTTTATACAGGTCCCTTGCAGCTATTTATGATATTTACCATAAGAATTTTAATTACTTAGTATTCTAATTTCTGTTTTATTGTGAAGTGAACTGGCTTAAACAATTATTCTAATAAGTAAAATATGATATATAATGAAATGAACCTTATACTAAGAAACAATGTTAAAGTGTTTAGCTTACAAACATAATGTGCTGACCATGATTCTCACATGGGATAATTGGCTAGGCTTAAAATGGCCCACAAGGGCAGTTAGCCTAGTATTAATATATGAGCCTATGACAAACAATTTCTGAGCTGCTACATTGTACTTCAAAGTAGGCTTAGACATACCTTAAAGCATACAAAGTCTGCAGAGATTCATAAAAGCAGGTCATAAGAAGGATGGGTGTGTGACTTGTTCTTGCTAAAATATCTGTACTAAACTGACATTTTTCAGAAAATATATTTAGCCATAATGATGATATTGTCAGTCATTTGAAATATGACACTGGATATAATCCTTGTTGCTCTGTTTGGGCAAGAGCAGACCAGTCTGTCCTCAGCTTGGACCTACCTGTAAGAACTTCCACTTGCAATCATGGTGCACATTAATGTATGCAAAAAACATGCAGGTATAGTTATCGGAACAATTTAAGAAATCTCAGTGTTTAAGGAACTGCCTGATAAATATCCACTAACTGTACTTTTATACAGAGATTATAGAGTGCCACTCTGTGGATACAGTTTGTGTAAAAATAGGTAACTGACTTCTCTTAAGGCTTGGATGTGTGGATATATATATATATATATATATATATATATATATATATATATATATATATATATATATATATATATATATGTGTGTGTGTGTGTGTGTGTGTGTGTGTGTATATGGGTTACATTCACAGTTTCTAAATACCAAAATCTCGAGTTTCAAAATCTCAAGTTCAGAATCTCGAAACTGTGACCCCCCCCGAAACACCACCCAACACATTACAAACAAGTGTATGCAGGGGGGCAAGATACCCATATATGGGTTACATTCACAATTTCGAAATACCAAAATCTCGAGTTATAAAATCTTGAGTTCAGAATCTCGAGATCTTGGAATCTCGAAATTGTTAACCCCCCAAAAACCCCACCCAACACATTACAAATATGCTGTGCCCCCCACACCCCCCGCAACTTAATTATGCCAACTCCGAGATCGCACTACAGCGAAGACAAGGGAAATCTCCCAGTCCGCGCTGTATGCTGATCTCCATTCAAGATTTTGAAATTTTAAAATTTCAAACATATGATTTTCGATCATATGAGATTCGAAGTTTTAAGTTTCAAAATTCTGAATGGGACCCATATATATATATATATATATATATATATATATATATATATATATATATAGTTTATAACTGACTGCTGTCAACCAGCATGTGGTCAAAAGGCAGTTTTCAAATGGGCAGAATGCCAACTCAGATACATCAACTACAGCAAATGGGTAGTGTAGTTCAATTATCTGAGTTCAGTATTGTGCAGGGAGAACACTGTAATGCAATTTTGGAGTTGGTATATATGATTTTCAGGGGGTGAGGGGGGTGTTGCCCCCATGCAAAATAGTAAAATACATATATCGTTGACTAGGGAATGTCAATGTATGGTACGCTGCACAGCATGGGAGACTGACTTCACCTCCTGCTATATCGAATACATCGAACTACAGGTATCTATGAATTCAGTTTTTACCTGGCCGCATTTTTGCTGTTCTGGATTCAGGATTTTAGGTCGACCAGGTGCATTTACTATCAAAATAATGAAATACCTAACCATGAATATTCATATCCCCAAACCAGAATAGTGGAAACTGTCAAGCTGACTGCTCAGAATATTGATTAGTTCTGTAGGCAAGAATTTACATTCAACAGTTAATGGACCGCTCACCAGCCGAAAAAAACACAGTTCTCAATGTATACATAACTTTACTGTTTTACAGGGGACAAACTGTGTCCCCCACACCCCCTGCTAATTATATATTCCAACTCTGAGATCACACTACAGTGAGGAAAAGGGTAATTTTCGCAATTCACAGTGTAGTACAGTTCAGTTCAAAACTGTGAACACAACCTACACATCGATTTTCAGAATCAACAGGATTTTTGTTCACAGTTTTGCCTTTTTGCACCTTTACCCTCGACCTTATGAAAGACGGTAAGGTGTTATATTATTTTGATAGTAAATCATATATATAGATATTTTATATATATATATATATATATATATATATATATATATATATATATATATTTATCCAGAACTTATCTGCAATGACCTAAAACTGTATCATATCCAAAAAGATGTATATATATATATATATATATATATATATATATATATATATATATATATATATATATATATATATATATATATATATATATATATTCAAAAACTGGTTCATCTACCAGGGGAAACAAAATAAATGTGGACCATGCATGAGACACAGCAAACATTATAAATGTGATTTAATATAACAAGAATAAAAACTGATAGTTTCTGTGACTTGAAATACAGATCACCATTTTAAAGCCTTATATGCAAGTAAATATTTTAACAGAAACATTGCAACAAAAGACATATAAAATCTGTCACACATACTCAGTATAAAATTTAGAGTTAAGTTTGCCCTTGTTTTAACACAGTGATTTTTTACAACGCCAATATCAATAGATAATATAACCAAAGAAACTAAATCATGGCCAAAACTAGAAAGGGCAATACCCAGGAAGGTAGGAACCCCCTCATCAAACTAAGTAAGCAACTCAGGGGACTGATTAAGTCTACCAAAGACAAATTTGCTGTGAAAGAGCCTGCCAGGATGAGGACAGTCACAAAGCATAGCTCAACTACTTCTGTAAACCCAAAGGCAAAACACAGCAACCCATCCGTCCATTCCTCACCCCTTTTCCACATTTTTTTGCACATGGGGTCAGGGTGTCACTTCAATAGGGAAAATCATCTAGAGTCAAGTTTTATACCCCCAGGTGACTAGCCCAGGTGCCGTAAGGTCTTCCACACCACACTCAAACCTAGGGCCAATTTCAATTGTCCAATCCACCTACTGCATGTCTTTGGATGTGGAAAGAAACTGGAACACCCGGAAGAAACCCCCATGAAGACAGGGAGGACATGCAGACTCCACACAGAAGGCACCCCAGCCAAGAATTGAACTGGGAAACCTCTTGCTGTGAGATGACAATGCTATCTACTGTGCCAGTGTGCCACCCTCAGTGAGAGGAAATGAACACACAGCAGTGTACTAGAATCCCCGTTTAACTACAGCCACTAAATAGGTTTCTTGCTGAATGAAGGAAGAACTGAAACTGCTCAGCCCTCTGCACAAGGGTGGGCCAGCCATGGGCCTGGGAAACTATTGACTCACAAGCCTGACTAGTCTCATATGTAAAGCTATGGAAATAATTGTCATGAATATGCTAAATGATGACATAGGAAACCTTCTGAATCCAGCCATTTTGTTCCATCAGGGGCAGGTAATGCCTACTCAATCTGTCAGACGTTTTTTGAGAAGATCACCAAGGAAATGCATAAGGGCAAAACAGTGCCTACTGCCTACATCGACCAGGCCAAAGCATTCAATACAATACCTCACTTGGGTACTGTAGACAAACTCACAAAATTAGGTATAAACCTTATGTCACCCACTGGATAGCTAGATGTCTCACTGACAGAACTCAAGAGGTCAGGATTGAGTAAACTACCTCCAGAAACCCAGTCAATAGTGGAGCCCTTCAGGGCTCGGTATTAGGGCTGCTCCATTTTGTCATCTACTTCTCCAAAGTCATCGCTAACATCATATGAGGAAAATATGAGCAAAAGATAATTAATTGATTTTAATAATTGGCTTCGTTTTTGGTGAGCAACACTTCACCCTCAGCATCCGTATAGGTTTGTACCAAGCGAATGGAGAACAGCTATAGTCATTCCACTGTGTAAGGGAGTACCTTCAACAGAGCCAAACAATTGCAGGCTCATACATCTGATCATCCTCATATGCAAAGCCATGGACAGACTTAGCACAGAGCTGATCAGTAAGGACATAGGGGATCTCCAGCCATTGGACTGGTCTCAGCATGAATTCATCAAGGGTAGGTCATGCTTACTTAGCTTGGTGGATTTTTTGAAAATCATCAAAGCCCTGGATGAAGGTAAAGCAGTACACCACATACCTGGATCTATCCAAAGGTTTTGGCACAATACCCCACTCAATTATAGTAGAAAAGCTGGCTGTACTTGGGGTAAACCCCTTTGTCGCCTGCTTGATTACCAACTAGCTCACAGATATGATACAGGAACTCAGAATAGGTGAAGTTATCTCCACAAAGAGATCAGTCACCAGTGGATTTCCTTTGTGTTCTGAGCTGGGATCTCTATTTGCTCTCTACTTCTCTGAAGTAAAAGCTAACACTAAAAGGGTCTGTCTGACGAACTTTGAAGTAAAAGCTAACACTAAAAGGGTCTGTCTGACTAACTTTGAAGTAAAAGCTAACACTAAAAGGGTCTGTCTGACTAACTCTGAAGTAAAAGCTAACACTAAAAGGGTCTGTCTGACTAACTTTGAAGTAAAAGCTAACACTAAAAGGGTCTGTCTGACTAACTTTGAAGTAAAAGCTAACACTAAAAGGGTCTGTCTGACTAACTTTGAAGTAAAAGCTAACACTAAAAGGATCTGTCTGACTAACTTTGAAGTAAAAGCTAACACTAAAAGGGTCTGTCTGACTAACTCTGAAGTAAAAGCTAACACTAAAGGGTCTGTCTGACTAACTTTGAAGTAAAAGCTAACACTAAAAGGGTCTGTCTGACTAACTTTGAAGTAAAAGCTAACACTAAAAGGGTCTGTCTGACTAACTTTGAAGTAAAAGCTAACACTAAAAGGGTCTGTCTGACTAACTTTGAAGTAAAAGCTAACACTAAAAGGGTCTGTCTGACTAACTTTGAAGTAAAAGCTAACACTAAAAGGATCTGTCTGACTAACTTTGAAGTAAAAGCTAACACTAAAAGGGTCTGTCTGACTAACTTCTGACTAACTTTGAAGTAAAAGCTAACACTAAAAGGGTCTGTCTGACTAACTTTGAAGTAAAAGCTAACACTAAAAGGATCTGTCTGACTAACTTTGAAGTAAAAGCTAACACTAAAAGGGTCTGTCTGACTAACTTTGAAGTAAAAGCTAACACTAAAAGGGTCTGTCTGACTAACTTTGAAGTAAAAGCTAACACTAAAAGGGTCTGTCTGACTAACTTTGAAGTAAAAGCTAACACTAAAAGGATCTGTCTGACTAACTTTGAAGTAAAAGCTAACACTAAAAGGGTCTGTCTGACTAACTTTGAAGTAAAAGCTAACACTAAAAGGGTCTGTCTGACTAACTTTGAAGTAAAAGCTAACACTAAAAGGGTCTGTCTGACTAACTTTGAAGTAAAAGCTAACACTAAAAGGGTCTGTCTGACTAACTTTGCAAATGACTGCAAGCTAGAAGTAGTCATTTAATCCCCAAATTTTGCCATCCTGCAGGAAGGTTTATCACAAGTAAATATCCAAAGCCAAAATCATGGACTTTAACCAAATGCCAAAAAATCCAGTATTGAATCCTTTGGGAAGTCATCTACCACTGGGAACTACCACATTGACAAGGCTCCTCTAAGAGTTGACCCAGTTCATTATTTGGGAACTTATGTGGAGAGTAACCTAATTTTGGATCAACATGTGCCCATTGCCATAAGAAAGTTATTCTATATTGCAGAACTTATAAACAAAGGGATTGTGTATAGATCTATGGATGTTTAATGCCCTCCTTTACTCAGCACTCAGTAGGTTAGTCATTGAGTATAATGCCCCCTTTGGCATGTATCTGTCTCACCCCATGGAATACCCACAAAGATACCTTACTAAAAAGATACAAGGCCTAAACAATATGTCATACACAGACTGACTCAAAGTCCTGTCAGGCCTAAACAATATGTCCTACACAGACTGATTCAAAGTCCTGTCAGGCCTAAACATCCTACACAGACTGACTCAAAGTTCTGTAATTATAGATGGTATCCTGCAGATTGCTAAGAGGTGACTGTGTATGGCATATAAGGTATCTGCTGACCCAATACTGATGGATTTACTGCACATTAGCAATTCAAATGACATCAAAAATACTCTCAATTGATATAAACCTTTTCTTCAGCAACAACAAAACAGTTTGGATGGATAGGTATATCTCAGAGGATACTGCTGCTCTAGAACAGACTACCTATCCACATAAAACAAAAAGTATTCCTGTCCATATTCAAGACCAACTTGGATCTATGGATGGGAAATGGACAACTTACCCTAGGTCTGTGCCCTGTACAACTAATTGACAGATGCAGCTCTTAAATACGTTATCCAATGCATGAGTCCACTCAAATTACCTATGATGTGGTTCCAGTTTTTCCTCACTAGCATTAACATATAATTGTTGTCCATGGGATGAGTAAGACCAATCTACACCAAATGGTATATGTTAATTCAAGCACCAAAAGGGAAATTGGTTAGGCTTAAAATGGCCTGCAACAGCAGCTAGCCTAGTATTTACCTATGAACCTATCAAATAACGTTGGCTGACCAGTTTTTCAGAAGACTGCAAACAAGGCGCAATCACAGAATCCACGAAAGAGACAAATACCATTGAAGATGGCCTGATACACACTAATAACTGGTGCAAGAGTCATGGTCTAACACTCAATGCCAATAAATCAGTAATAGTATCTTTCAGAAAGATGGCCACCCCTGGAGATAAATACACTGATAACATGCCCCAGTGGTCAGGGATATGGGAACAAATGTAGGAAGTGATTTGGCCTTTGACCATCATATGTCTACAATAGTAAGGAAAGCATTCAATGTTGCACACCTTAAAAGCAAGAGTTTGGCATCCAGGTCCAAAGATGCCATTGTTCCATTGTACACAGCCCTGAGTAGACCAGTCATTGAGTACAATGTTCCCTTCAGTATGTACCTGATCAGGCATATATAACGACTGGTGCACCAGCAGAGTTTCCTTACAAAAGGAATAACCATCCCCTAACCATCCTGACCACAGCTCCACACCCAAACTCAACCTATAACAACTTATATGCACACCACCTAGCCCGCCTGACCACAGCTCCACACTATAACTCAATCTATACCAACCTAACCCCCAATTATAGTTCCACACACAACTCAACCTGTAACAACCTATGCCCACGCCTCATAACTCCCCCACCATAGCACCACACCCCAACTCAACCTATAACAACCTATACCCACTCCACCAAACCCCCCTGACCATAGCTCCACACCACTACCAAACTAACCCCTGACTATAGTTTCAAACCCAAACTCAAACTATAACAACCTATACCCACACCACATAACCCCCCTGACCATAGGCTCCCACCACTACCCACCTAAACCCCGACTATAGTTCCACACCCCAACTCAACCTAAAACAACCTATACCCGCCCAACCTAACCCCCCTGACCATAGCTCCACACCACTACCCACCTAACCCCCCTGACCATAGCTCCATAGATGGCGTAATGGTTTAGGTGTTTGCCTTGCAAGCAGAAGGTGCAGGGATTGATTCTCACATGGGGTAAGTGGCTAGGCTTAAAATGGCCTGCAAAGGCAGTTAGCCTAGTACCAGCCTATGAACCTAAGAACCTATGAACCTACCCACCTAACCCACCTGACCATAGCTCCACACCACTACCAACCTAACCCCCCTGAACATAGCTCCACACCACTACCAACCAAACTCTCCGACTATATTTCCATAACCCAACTCAACCTATAACAACCTATACCCACCTCACCTAACCCCCTGACCATAGTTCCATACCACTACTCAACCTATAACAACCTATACCCACCCCACCTAACCCCCCGACCATAGCTCCACACCACTACCCACATAACCCCTCGACTATAGTTCCACACCACAACTCAACATATAACAACCTATACCCACCCCCACTTAATCCCCTGACCATAGCTCCACACCCCAACTCAGCCTAGAACAACCTATAGCCACCCCTCCTTATCCACCTTACCATAGCTCCACACCACTACCCACCTAACCCCAACTATAGTTCCACACCCCAACTCAATCAATAACAACCTATACACACCACACCTAACCACCCTGATCATAGCTCCACACCACTACCCATCCAACCCCCCTAACCATAGCTCCACACCCCACCTCAACCTGTAACAACCTAAGTCCATGCCACTTAGCCCCCCCCTGACCATAGCTCCACACCATTACTTAAGTTATAACAACCTATACCCACCCCACCTAACCCCCCCCCGCCCTAGCTCTACACCCCAACTCAACCTGTAGCAACCTATGCCCATGTCACCTAACCCCCCATGACCATAGCTCCACACCACTATTTAACCTATAACAACCTATACCCACCCCACCTAACCCCCCTGACCACAGCTCCAGACCACTAGCCACCAAACTCCCGACTATAGTTCCACACCCCAACACAACCTATAACAACCTATACCCACCCCACTTAAACCCCCTGACCATAGCTCCACACCCCAACTCAACCTGTAGCAACATATGCCCACGTCACCTAACCCTCCTGACCATAGCTCCACATGACTATTTAACCTATAACAACCTATACCCACCCCACCTAACCCCCTGACCATAGCACCGCACCCCAACTCAACCTATAACAACCTATACCCACTCCACCAAACCCCCCTGACCATAGCTCCACACCACTACCAAACTAACCCCTGACTATAGTTTCAAACCCAAACTCAAACTATAACAACCTATACCCACACCACATAACCCCCCTGACCATAGGCTCCCACCACTACCCACCTAAACCCCGACTATAGTTCCACACCCCAACTCAACCTAAAACAACCTATACCCGCCCAACCTAACCCCCCTGACCATAGCTCCACACCACTACCCACCTAACCCCCCTGACCATAGCTCCATAGATGGCGTAATGGTTTAGGTGTTTGCCTTGCAAGCAGAAGGTGCAGGGATTGATTCTCACATGGGGTAACCGGCTAGGCTTAAACTGGCCTGCAAAGGCAGTTAGCCTAGTACCAGCCTATGAACCTAAGAACCTATGAACCTACCCACCTAACCCACCTGACCATAGCTCCACACCACTACCAACCTAACCCCCCTGAACATAGCTCCACACCACTACCAACCAAACTCTCCAACTATAGTTCCATAACCCAACTCAACCTATAACAACCTATACCCACCTCACCTAACCCCCTGACCATAGTTCCATACCACTACTCAACCTATAACAACCTATACCCACCCCACCTAACCCCCCGACCATAGCTCCACACCACTACCCACATAACCCCTCGACTATAGTTCCACACCACAACTCAACATATAACAACCTATACCCACCCCCACTTAATCCCCTGACCATAGCTCCACACCCCAACTCAGCCTAGAACAACCTATAGCCACCCCTCCTTATCCACCTTACCATAGCTCCACACCACTACCCACCTAACCCCAACTATAGTTCCACACCCCAACTCAATCAATAACAACCTATACACACCACACCTAACCACCCTGATCATAGCTCCACACCACTACCCATCCAACCCCCCTAACCATGGCTCCACACCCCACCTCAACCTGTAACAACCTAAGTCCATGCCACTTAGCCCCCCCTGACCATAGCTCCACACCATTACTTAAGTTATAACAACCTATACCCACCCCACCTAACCCCCCCGACCATAGCTCTACACCCCAACTCAACCTGTAGCAACCTATGCCCATGTCACCTAACCCCCCATGACCATAGCTCCACACCACTATTTAACCTATAACAACCTATACCCACCCCACCTAACCCCCCTGACCACAGCTCCAGACCACTAGCCACCAAACTCCCGACTATAGTTCCACACCCCAACACAACCTATAACAACCTATACCCACCCCACTTAAACCCCCTGACCATAGCTCCACACCCCAACTCAACCTGTAGCAACATATGCCCACGTCACCTAACCCTCCTGACCATAGCTCCACATGACTATTTAACCTATAACAACCTATACCCACCCCACCTAACCCCCTGACTATAGTTCCACACCCCAACTCAACCTATAACAACCTACACCCACCCCACCTAACCCCCCTGATCATAGCTCCACACCACTACCCACCAACCCCCCCTGACCATAGCTCCGCATCACTATCCACCTAACCCCGCTGACCATAGCTCCAAATCACTCCTCACCTAACCCCCCTGACCATAGCTCCACACCACTACCCACCTCACCCCCCTGACCATAGCTCCACATCACAACTCAACCTATAGCAACCTATGCCCACCCCTCCTAACTCCCCCACCTTAGCACCGCACCACAACTCAACCTACAATAACCTATACCCACGCCACCTAACTCCCTGACTATAGCTCCACACCCCAACTCAACTTAAAACAACCTATAGCCATCCCACCTAACCACCCCTGACCATAGTTCCACACAACAACCCAGCCTGTAGCAACCTATGCCAACCCCCACCTAACCCCCCGACTGTAGCTCCACACCACTACCCACCTAACCCCCGACTATAGTTCCACACCCCACTCAACCTATAACAACCTATACCCACCCCACCTAACCCACCCCGACCATAGCTCCACACCACTAACCACCTAACCCCCGACTATATTTCCACACCCCAACTCAACTTATAACAACCTATACCCACCCCACCTAAACCCCCTAACCATAGCTCCACACCACTACCTAACTGACCCCTGACCATAGCTCCACACCACTACCCACCTAACCCCCCTGACCGTAGCTCCACACCACTACCAACCTAAACCGCCGACTATCGTTCCACACCCCAACTCAACCTAAAACAACCTATACCCACCCCACCTAACCCTCCTGACCATAGTTCCACACCACTACTTAATTTATAACAACCTATACCCATCCCACCTAACCCCCTGACCATAGCTACACACCACTAGCCACCTAACCCCCGACCATAGCTCCAAATATCTACTCACCTAACCCCCCTGAGCATAGCTCCACACCACTACCCACCTCACCCCCCTGACCATAGCACCGCACCACAACTCAACCTACAACAACCTACACCCACGCCACCTAACTCCCTGACCATAGCTCCACATCCCAACTCAACTTAAAAAACAACCTATAGCCCTCCCACCTAACCACCCCTGACGATAGTTCCACACACCAACTCAGCCTGTAACAACCTATGCCAACCCTACCTAACCCCCCGACCATAGCTCCACACCACTACCCACCTAACCCCCGACTATAGTTCCACACCCCACTCAACCTATAACAACCTATACCCACCCCACCTAACCCCCCTAACCATAGCTCCACACCACTAACCACCTAACCCCCGATTATAGTTCCACACCCCAACTCAACTTATAACAACCTATACCCACCCCACCTAAACCCCTAACCATAGCGCCACACCACTACATAACTAACCCCCTGCCCATAGCTCCACACCACTACCCACCTAACCCCCCTGACCGTAGCTCCACACCACTACCAACCTAACCCGCCGACTATCGTTCCACACCCCAACTCAACCTAAAACAACCTATACCCACCACACCTAACCCTCCTGACCATAGTTCCACACCACTACTTAATTTATAACAACCTATACCCACCCCACCTAACCCCCTGACCATAGCTACACACCACTAGCCACCTATCCCCCAACTATAACTCCACACCTCAACTCAACCTATAACAACCTATACTCACCCCACCTAACCCCCCAGACCATAGTTCCACACCACTACTTAACCTACAACAAACTATACCCACCTCACTTAAGCCCCCTGACCATAGCTCCACACCCCAACTCAACCTATAGCAACCTATGTCCACGTCATCTAACCCCCTTGACCATAGCTCCATACCACTACTTAACCTATAACAACCTATACCCACCCCACCTAATCCCCCTGCCCATAACTCCACACCACTACGTAACCTATAACAACCTATACCCACCCCATCTAACTCTCCCCATAGCTACACACCACTACTCAACCTATAACAACCTATACCCACCCAACCTACCCCCCCTGACCATAGCTCCACACCACTACCAACCTAACCCCCTGACCACAGCTCCACACCACTACCCACCTAAACCCCTGAACATAGCTCCACACCACTACCCACCTAACTCCTCCACTTTAGCACTGCACCCCAATTCAACCTGTAACAACCTATACCCACCCCAGCTAAACTCCACACCACTACCTACCTAACCCCCTGACCATAGCTTCACACCTCAACTCAGACTGTGACAACCTATGCTTACCGCGCCTAACCCTCTTACTGTAGCTCCACACCACTACTTAACCTGTAACAACCTATACCCACCCCACCTAACCCCCCCTGACAATAGCTCCACACCACTACCCATCTAACCCCCAACTGTAGTTCCACACCCCAACTCAACCTATAACAACCTATACCCACCCCACCTAACCCACCTGACCATAGCTCCACATCACTACCCACCTAACCCCCCTGATCATAACTCCAATCTACAATCCACCTAACCCCCCTGACCATAGCTCCAGACCACTACCCACCTAACCCCCCTGACCATAGCTCCACAGCACTACCCACCTTAACCCCGACTATAGTTCCACACCACAACTCAACCTATAACAACCTATACCCACCCCACCTAACCCCCTGGACCATAGTTCCACACCACTACCCATCTAACCCCCTGACTATAGTTCCACACCCCAACTCAACCTATAAGAACCTATACCCACCCCACCTAATCCCCCTGACCATAGCAGCGCACAACTTCTTAACCTATAATGACCTACACCCACCCCATCTAACCCCCCCTGACCACAGCTCCACACCACTACCCACCTAACCACCCTGACCATAGCTCCACGCCACTACCCACCTAACTCCCTCACCATAGCACCACACCCAAACTCAACCTGTAACAACATATACCCACCACGCCTCACCTCCCTTACCATAGCTCCACACCACTACCAACTTAACCCCTTGACTATAGTTTCATTCCCCAACTCAATCTATAACAACCTATACCCACCCCACCTAACCCCCTGAACATAGTTCCACACACTACTTAACCTATAACAACCTATACCCACCCCACAACCCCCCCTGACCATAGCTCCACACCACTACCCACTTAACCCCCTCGACTATAGTTCTACACCCCAACTCAACCCATAACAACCTATACCCACCCCAATTAACCCCCCTGACCATAGCTCTACACCCTAACTTAACCTATAACAACCTATACCCACCCCACCTTCTCCCCCTTACCATAGCTCGACACCACTACCCACCTAACACCGACTATAGATCCATACCCCAACTCAACCTATAACAACCTATACCCACCCCACCTAACCCCCTGATCATAACTCCACACCACTACCCACCTAACCCCCCTAACCATACCTCCACACCCCAACTCAACCTATAACAACTGAAGCCCATGCCACGTAACCCCATTGACAATAGTTCCACATCACTACTTAAGCTATAACAACCTATACCAACCCCACCTAACCCCCCAGACCATCGCTCCAGACCACTAGCCACCTAACCCCGACTCTGGTTCTACACTCCAACTCAACCTAAAACAACCTATACCCACCCCACTTAACCCCCCTGACCATAGCTCCACACCCCATCTCAACCTTTAGCAACTTTTGCCCACGTCACCAAACCTCCCTGGCCATAGCTCCACACCACTATTTAACCTATAGCAACCTATACCCACCCCACCTAACCCCCTGACCAAAGCTCCACACCACTACCCACCTCACCCCCCTGACCATAGCTCCAATCCACAAGTCAACCTATACCAACCTATGCCCACCCCTTCTAACTCCCACAAAATAACACCACAACCAAATTAAACCCATAAAAACCTATACCCACCCCATCTAACCCCCCCCGACCATAGCTCCACACCCACCTAACGCCCAACTATAGTTCCACACCCCAACTCAACCTATAACAACCTATACCCACCCCACCTAACCCCCCTGACCATAGCTCCAGATCACTACCCACCTAACCCCTAACTATAGTTCCACACCCCAACTCAACCTAAAACAACCTATACCCACACCAACTAAACCCCCTGTCCATAGCTCCACACCACTACCCACCTAACTCTCCTTACCATAGCTCCACACTACTACCAACCTAACCCCCTGACTATAGTTCCACACCCCAACTCAACCTATAACAACCTATACTCACACCACCTAAACCCCCTGACCATAGCTCCACACCACTACCCACTTAACCCCCAGACCATAGCTTCACACCACTATCCACCTAACTCCCCTGACCATAACTCCACACCACTACCCACCTAACCCCCTAACCATACCTCCACACTCCAACTCAACCTATAACAACCTAAGCCCATGCCACGTCACCCCCCTGACAATAGTTCCACACCACTACTTAAGCTATAACAACCTATACCAACCCCACCTAACCCCCCTGGCCATCGCTCCAGACCACTAGCCACCTAACCCCGACTCTGGTTCCACACCCCAATTCAACCTATAACAACCTATACCCACCCCACTTAACCCCCCTGACCATATCTCCACACCCCATCTCAACTTTAGCAACTTTTGCCCACGTCACCAAACCTCCCTGGCCATAGCTCCACACCACTATTTAACCTATAGCAACCTATACCCACCCCACCTAACCCCCTGACCAAAGCTCCACACCACTACCCACCTCACCCCCCTGACCATAGCTCCAATCCACAAGTCAACCTATAACAACCTATGCCCACCCCTTCTAACTCCCCCAAAATAACACCACAACCCAATTAAACCCATAAAAACCTATACCCACCCCACCTAACCCCCCCGACCATAGCTCCACACCACTACCCACCTAACCCCCAACTATAGTTCCACACCACAACTCAACCTATAACAACCTATACCCACCCCACCTAACCCCCCTGACCACAGCTCCACACCACTATCCACCTAACTCCCCTTACCATAGCTCCACACTACTACCAACCTAACCCCCTGACTATAGTTCCACACCCCAACTCAACCTATAACAACCTATACTCACACCAACTAAACCCCCTGACCATAGCTCCACACCACTACCCACTTAACCCCCAGACCATAGCTTCACACCACTACCCACCTAACTCCCCTGACCATAGCTACACACCACTAGCCACCTATCCCCCGACTATAGTTCCACACCCCAACTCAACCTATAACAATCTATACCCACCCCACCTAACCCCTCTGACCATAGTTCCACACCACTACATAACCTTTAACAACCTATACTCACCCCACTTAACCCACCTAACTCCCGACTATAGTTCCACACACCAACTCAACCTAAACAACCTATACCCACCCCACCTAACCCCATGACCATAGCTCCACACTACCCACCTAACCCCCAACTATAGTTCCACACCCCAATTCAACCTATAACAACCTATACCCACCCCACCTAACTCCCCTGACCATAGCTCTACACTACTACCCACCTAACCCCCTGACCATATCTCCACACCACTACCCACCTAATCCCCCTGACCATACCTCCACACCACTACCCACCTAATCCTCATGACCATAGCTCCACACCTCAACTCAACCTATAACAACCTATACCCACTCCACCTAACCCCCTGACCATAGTTCCACACCACTACTTAACCTATAACAACCTATACCCACCCCATCTAACCCCCTGACCATAGCTCCACACTACTACCTACCTCACCCACTGACTATAGTTCCACACCACAACTCAACCTATAAGAACTTATACCCAGCCTACCTAACCCCACTGACCATAGCTCCACACCCCTACATAACCTGTAACAACCTATACCCTCCCCACCCAACCCCCTGACCATAGCTCCACACCACTACCCACCTCACCCCGACTATAGTTCCACACCCCAACTCAACCTATAACAACCTATACCCACCCCACCTAACCCCCCTGACCATAGCTTCACACCACTTCTTAACCTATAATGACCTATACCCACTCCACCTAAGCCCCGGACCATAGCTCCACAGCACTACTTAACCTTTAACAACCTATACCCATCCCACCTAACACCCCCACCATAGCTCCATACCACTACTGAAACTATAACAACCTTTATCCACCCCAACCTAACCCCCTGACCACAGCTCCACACCGCTACCCACCAAACCCCCCTGACCATAGCTCCACACCACTACCCACCTAACTCCCCACCATAGCACTGCACCCAAACTCAACCTGTAACAACCTATACCCACCCCACCTCACCCTTCTGACCATAGCTCCACACCACCACCCACCTAACCCCCTGATCATAGTTCCACACCCCAACTCAACCTGTAACATCCTATGCCTACCCCACCTAACCCTGCAACCGTAGCTCCACACCACTACTTAACCTGTAACAACCTATACTCACCACACCTACCCCCTGACCATAACTCCACACCACTACCCACCTAACCCCCAACTATAGTTCCACACCCCAACTCAACCTATAACAACCTATACCCTCCCCACCTAACCCCCCTGATCATAGCTCCACACCCCAACTCAACCTATAGCAACCTATACCCACCCCTCCTATCCTCCCTAACCATAGCTCCAGACCACTACCCACCTTACCCCCCTGACCCTAGCTCCTCACTATCCAGGCAAATACCATTAAAAAGTGCATGAAATAACTGAAACGCTGAGCACCAGCTTCGGACAAGCTGACATCTGAATACCATAGTAAAGCTGCTGATACAATTTGGTATCATGTATCTATCCTAATTAATAGATCCATTATAGGAAACTACATTCTGCCACATGGAAAGCTTATTTCATGATCCCATTACACAAAGGTAGCACATCCACCAGACTCTCAAGTTATCATCCAATAGCAATTCTTCCTCTCCTCTCCAAAGTACTTGAAAAATGCATACATCAGCAACTCCTAGCCTTTCTACTTGATAACCAATTATTTTCTCCTACCCAACAGAGCTTTCAACCACCCTCAGCACTGAAACTGGCCAGCTACATTTCCTTGATACCATTATCAAAGTAAAACCTCTGGTAATTTTGTCTCCACCCTTTTCCTGAACTTGTTAATAGCCTTTGACATGGTCTCACATCAACTACTCTTCCAAAGACAAACTCTTATATGCCTCACAACTCCCTCATCTAGCTGGTTCTTCAACTAAACAATTACACCCATCTGTAATATGGAATGACTCCCTCTCCACCTTCCTTGCAGTCAATACAGGAGTCCCCCAACTCTCCATACTTGTGCCAGTACTTCTTAAATATATCCATTAATGATCTGCACAAGGAATGAAAACTCACCATCATAATACAGTATGCTGATGACTCAGTTTTAACTTGCTGAGTGATAAATATTCCCACTTTAGAAAAATCATACAGGAAGCTTTCACCTTCTAGACAACAACTAAATCTCAAGTGCTCTTAAACCCCAAGAAAACCAAGCTAATCATATTCCTTCCCAAAAACATAAATCAAAACAGCAGTGACCTTAATATTATCTCCTCAAACAGCACAATTAAAAATGTAATCAGTTATCAATGATAACAAGTTAAAATCTGGTCTGAGCATTGACATTGTAATCAAAAAGGCATACTGCAAACTAGACTCTATTTACACAGCAAAGAACCTGCTAAGTGATTACACAAACTAGAAAATACCTGCAGCATCTCAAACTACTCTCATCACTGCACGGTGCTCAATACCTTCAATGGGCTTGAACCTCCTCAACAATTTACCCTCTCCCAGATACCCGCAGTATACAAAATACTTCACCAATCACTTAAAACACCCTCACTATTAAATCTCATCCAGTGACATGTACCAAACAGAACCCAAAGATCTATTAAATCTCATCCAGTGACATGTACCAAACAGAACCCGAAGATCCATTAAATCTCATCCAATAGCATGTACCAAACAGAATCCGAAGATCCATTAAATCTCATCCAGTGGCATGTACCAAACATAATCCGAAGATCCATTAAATCTCATCCAATTGCATGTACCAAACAGAACCCGAAGATCCTCAACTTTTGCTAATGGTGGCTTGCTACTCTCTGTTGCCATCTCAAAGGCATGGAACGAACTTTCAAACCATGTCAGGCTTTTACATAATCTGCAACAATATACGCACCCTAACATATCACCTGGCAACTAATAAACTATGCAACTGTACCAAACCTACAATTTGAAGTATACAATCCTAAATCTGTCCGCTAAGGATACTATACAAGTGTATTAATATAGTATTTTTGATTCTACTCACAATATCTTGAAAACCTGTATTTCCTTAACCTGATATGATTTGTAAATGTTTGTTAACCAATTGCTTTGAAAATGCAAATATTTGCTGACTGTTATTCTTTTGAATTGTCAAAAATGTATTACTATATTTGTTTTTGAGCCTTTCTCTCTCTCTGGGCCGCTGCTGAAAATGGTCACTTCAGTTCCCAGATTGACTTTCCCAGTAAACAAAAGCAAATAAATATTCTAACATCCGTACATTATTATTATTAGACTTTGTTAGTATGGTTAAGGTGTTTGTTACAATTACTAATATTTTCACTGTGGTATTTAATGGCTCCTCTCTATGATATATTGGACAAATAGTATGATAATATTTTACTTAATTTATTTATACAGATGAGGAACACTAGTAATACATAAGAAAGCTGTAGTACTAGCATCATATGAAATAGAATGTCACTTCCTTACCCTAATTCCTTACACTGTTACACATTCACATCTAATCAATATTCATTATAATAATACTAATACCTAAACTAACTAAAGCTTTCACAATTCTTGTAGAATGGTCACTTATTATAGCTCAATCACAAAATTTTCTATATTGGCGTTTTCACCCATGGCTCCAGCAAACAATGCAGTGTCAGTGGTCTTCTTAACCTCCTTCAACTGACCCACCTTCATCTTAACCTCCTTCAACTTACCCACCTTCTTCTTAACCTCCTTCAACTTACCCAACTTCTTCTTAACCTTCTTCTCCTTACCCTCCCTCTACTTAACCTCCTTCAACTTACCCACCTTTTTCTTAACCTCCTTCTCCTTATCCTCCCTCTACATAACCCCCTTCAACTTACCCACCTTTTTATTAACCCCCCTTCAACTTACCCACCTTTTTCTTAACCTCCTTCAACTTACTCACCTTCTTCTTAACCTCCTTCTCCTTATCCTCCCTCTACTTAACCCCCTTCAACTTACCCACCTTCTACTTAACTGCCTTCAACTTACCCACCTTCTACTTAACCTCCTTCAACTTATCCACATTCTACTTAACCTCCTTCAACTTACCCTCCTTCTACTTAACCTCCTTCTCATCTTTCTCCTTAACCTCATATTTAACCTCCTTCTCCTTAATCACTTTCTCCTTAATTACTTTCTCCTTAAGCTCCTTCTAGATAACCTCCTTCCACATAACCTCCTTCTAGTTATCCTCTTTCTCCTTAACCTCTTTCTACTTAACCTCTCCTACTTACTCTCCTATTTCATCTCCTTCCTTATCCTCCTCAAGTCAGTTATTCACAAGTGTTACCCAGAGATTGGTAGGAGAAATATGCCATTGGGTCACCACTGTTAATGAACAAGGGTCAGGAGCCGAGCCTGGCATTTGTGAAAAACACCAAACATTACAGAAACCTGCACTACCTTCCTTGCAGTATGGTCCAGCTATAGAAGTAGCAGTAGTGCTGCAAAAGTCACATATTGAAGGAATAAACAAGTTGTTCTTTCCTTTCATCCAAAACTCTTCTAGGAAGTTGGGATGGATAACAACAGAAGCCTGGATTACAATATCATATTTAAAATCAGTCAATACCTTTTTTCATCAAATCTAATTAATGGCAAGTTTTAACACATCCAACATGATCCGGTAGCACTAAACCAGAATAGCCGCACTTTCCATTTTAAAGCAAACATCGGTCCTTAGACCTAGCAAATATCAGTTCTTAGTCCCAGAAAGTATCAGTCCTGAGTTTCAGCAGGCATCAGTTCTTAGTCCCAGCAGTCCCAGCCAGGAGCAGATATTAGTCTCAGAAAGAATCAGTCTTTAGTCTCATCAGGTATTAGTCCATAGTTCAGAAAGAACCAGTCCTCAGTCCCAGCAGGAATCGGTCCTTGGTTCGAGCAAGTCCTCACTCCCAGTAAGCGTCAGTCCTTAGTCCCAGCAAGAATCAGTCCTGAGTCCCAACAAGAATTAGCTTTAGTTCCAACTGGAACCAATCCTTAGCCCCAGCAAAAATCAGTTCTTAGTCCCAGTAAGAATCAGTCCAAAGTCCCAACAAGAATTAGCTTTAGTCCCAACAGGAACCAGTCCTTAACCCCAGCAAGCATCAGCCCTTAGCCCCAGCAAAAAGCAGTCCTTAGCCCCAGCAAAAATCAGTCCTCCATTCCAGCAAGTATCAGTCCTCAGTTTCTGTGTGCATCACTCCTCAGTCCAAACAAGGATCAGTCCTTATTCCCCGAAAGCATCAGTCCTAAGTCTCAACAAGCATTAGTCTTTAGCTGCATCAAGAATCCGTACTTATTCCTAACAGGAGACAGTCATCAGTCCTTAGTTTCAGTAAACATCAGTCCTTAGTCCCAGCAAGCATCAGTACATAATTACTGCCATCCTTCCAAGATGGCTGCTCCAGTAACTCCTCTGCAAATCAATCATGTACATATTATGAAATGGGGTACAGCTTGGACTTTCTCATTCTGTGTCAAGGAACAGCTCCTGACACAAGCTATTATTCTGATGGGATCAGTAAAAGTCAAAACAGCAGTATTAATATCACTTAGGAGTTTACTTTTGGGTAGAAACACATCTGAACTTAATTTTACAAGGGGGTTATATTAAATTACTGAAGGTAAGTGTAGGGTACATTTCACTGAGAACCAGCAGAGTGACACCTTGGTTCAGTGAATTTGAATAAAAAAATAACACGTTTTTCCCTGGGTAAGGAGTGACACGGACCCCCCCCCCCCACATCCCATGCAAAAGGATTCATTCCTCTGCCACTTCACTTTATATAGCTTGATTTTATTTAGTCCAGCTTCGGAGCAGATTATGCATTTTTACTGAAATGGAAGCAGACTTTGACATGGCATATAAATACAGCATACATATTTAACCCAGTGCCACTAATAAGCTGCATGACTAGTTTTCCTTTTAGAATTGTAGAAATTGTCTACAATAACTCAGTTCACAAGTGGTGCTATATATACTCAGCATTCAAGTAAACAGATTAAGCACAGGGTTCAAGTTTGTTGTTTTCCAGTATATTTTTGTTTAGATGTTTCGTATGCTTGTGCTGAGTTCCTAATTGAAGGACGTATTTGAAGAAGCTATGTATCACTTAATCATTAGGCAATTTCATGGAAGTAGCTGCTGAAATGCCATTTGGAACAGAACTGCATACATGTAACTATAACAGTTTAAGAAGAGAATGTCACCAGAAGGTATAGTGACATTTTAGAAAGCAACCAAGTTGTGATCTTGAGTTGAAATTATCACTAAAGTATAACAAATGTGAATACTCTTTGAAATGCACTGGAGTTTTCACATCAGCTAATAGTCAACTTAGTAAAATGTAACCTTGCTCAGTATCTATTTAGACAGACAAAGCAAGCAGGCCTGTATTCACAATGGCAAAATGTAACCTTGCTCAGTATCTATTTAGACAGACAAAGCAAGCAGGCCTGTATTCACAATGGCAGGTGCAACTGATGTTGGGTATAAAGTGAGGCTCAAATGTTGAAGGATGACTTGGAGCTTGCAGGAGTGAAAACGGCATGGTATGACAAGAGAGATGCAGGCACTGTTCTTGCTGGGCGTAGTCTTAACATTGGATGGATTGAATCCTGACAATGTCAGCTCAAACCTTGTGGGAAGCAACCCAGAGTGAATTGGGGATCCACATGTGTCACTGCATCAGGAATATGGTTGTGAAATGAGGAGGACTTTATCGAATTATGGAAGAAGTCAGGGAAGCTAGTAAATGAAGGAGCTAGTTTGTGTTAAAGGTAGATAAGCCATGCCTGGTATTATAGGTTATACTTAGTTTTATAAGGAGCAGTGGGGAGTGACACTGTGGTACTTGGGACTTTTAGTGTCATTATGCATGAAATGACAGCCATAAGGAGCATTAGGAAACTGGTAACCTCAAAAGATGTTCCACCTTGGATTTGAGCATTACGGAGGGGCAGTGGGCCATGGTGGAAAAGCTTGGACTCTGTTTCACAGTTGATGTCAACATGAGTGTGCGAGAGGAGCTTAGGCCCAATGATTGTCACAGTATGAATGTTTGTTGTTTAATTTTTTATGGAGAGTCAAGTGTGGAGCAAACTTTCCTAACTAGCTGTAAAAACACAAAATAAGCAATTGTTTTTTGAGTATCGAACCAAACGACCTATCATGAGGTTAAATGAGGAACAGTGACACTTACCTTATGAAGTGTGCCTGCTACCCAGCTTGACAATCAAGAATGCTTACCTGTATAGTTATCATATTTATACATAACTCTGTGTTTTAATTTCTAAAATAGAAGTATCGCATGTGTACTGCTACAGTCTCTGTAATGTAGGCACTAAGTTTAATATACTGCACTTTATTACTTGTATGTACTAAAGCAAATTGTGCTCCAAATATTACTCTTTATTTGCTTAATATCAAACATTTTTGTTGACTAGATAACAGAAGTATCTTACTACTTAGTTTATAACAGCCATTTCATAGCAATGCTTCAGTGTTTTTTAACTTTTCCAAATCTTTTGGGTTTCTAATACCATGATGGGAAAGGACCCCATTCCTAAGTCAAAGTACGATTAAAGTTCATGAAATTAGTATTGTTTCAATCTTTGACAGCCAGAAGTGCTTTTTGCAGAACCTGCAATGTGCCCAGAATGATGACTACTGCAACTGTTATGGAGTTACATGTATTGGTAACATATCTAAGCAATTGTAGATTCTTTTTTATAATACCCATTGCTCCTACTACTATTGGAACTGTCTGGGTATATTTCTTCCACATTGCTGTAATTTCTGCCTGAAAATCTTGATATTTTATGACTGTGTCTCTCTGTATGCAAGACACTGTAGTCACTGGATATGGTGATTTCAATGACCAATGTTCCATTTGCCTTTTCATGGGCCAATCTATTGGTTTTCTAGCATCTATCTTTTGAACTGTTGGTAATGGATAAACCCATGTAATGTAGACGTCATCATTTTCTATGACGCTTTGTGGCTCATGTTTCCAGTGTTTTTCAGCCACTTCAATGCCATAATGTTTGCACAATCCCCAGTGCAGCAGTCTTTCCACATTATTATGCCTTTCAGTACGCAGTCCTTCTGCCATTAGTAATTTACAACCAGCAACGAGGTCAGCAACTGTTTCCAGTTCGGTATTACAAAACCTACAGTTATCTGTTTCTCCCACATGTTCAATGGACTTTGTTAACCAAAGTCTACATAGACGACTATCTAGAGCCACCAATATCAGCCTTTCATCTCTTGGTTTAAATTCACCTCTCCTTAACCATTCCTGTGTTCAGTCCTGATCAACATGAGGTTCTTCCAGAAGTTTTCTATATTTGCAACTATATTTATGCATTTTCCACATTTCTTGCCTTCTCTTCTGGTCCTTCACCTTATATTCCTTCTGTTGCTTTTTGGAACATTCAGGTGCTGCCTGATTTGTATCTACTTGTGGTTTGATTTCCATTCCTGCTTAATGCCAAAATGCATCTGCTAGAGTAAGCAGAGAAATCGTCTTAGATTTATTCTCCTCATGTTTCAAAGCTTTCACTACATTTGGATCGTGTGAGGTCAGCAGATATGTGCAGTCTCATGACTGCAGATCTGTACATGTAATCATTTGGTGACATGAAGCATCCTTCCTGTTTTTCCTATCTAATATATCCAACACATTTTGGGCCCAGTCAATTACTCCAAAACTGCAAGTTAGAATATGAAGAGCAAATTGATTTATACCTTGGACTTTGTTCCTTGATGTCAATGTTTTCAGGGTTAATTTAAGTCTTCTAACATATTCCTTACTCAGTCTTATTTGCATGTGTTCATGTTTTATTGTTGATCCTTCATCAATTCCCAAATATTTATATACTCCCTCTTGCTCAGGTTGTTTTATATCACATTCTTGTTCCAAACTGATGTTTTCTTGGTGCTGCAGTTTTCCTGCTTTAAAGGTTGCTTTTGCACATTTGTCAAGACCAAATGACATTTTATATCATCAGAAAAAGTTTTGACCACTTGCAGTTGTGCTTTCAGTTCTCCCTGCTTTGGGGACTTGTCCCATCATGCTGTGATGTAACCTGTGTTAGACCTTCTACACCAAATCCTTCACTTCGCAGGCACTCCATAACTTCAACTTCTATTTTTTTTAAGTCTATTTTACTAATTTTCTTTTCTACGTTCCTTCTTCATGGTATTATTTTTATTGTGAAATTTTCTATATCTGTATGCCTTTGCTTGTATGTCTCTTCGAATATCTTTAGGGCTGCCTTCTTTAAATTGATTAATTTGACTTTTGCCTTTGCATAAATATTGCACCATATCAAATCTCTCTTTCTTATGCCCATATTTCTTTTTATACTTTTCAAAAATCTCTAGGTTCTGTTTATATTTTTGTACTTCCTCAGATGCTTCTTTTACCAGACAGATCAAAGTTTCTTTATCTATACAATGTTTTTCACAAATCTGTTGTATTTATGAACACACATTTTTATTTGAAGCTTCTGACATTTTTTCCTGCAGAAGTATTTTTCTTTTCTCTAATTTCTCTCGTAATCATTTTGTATGTCTTGTGTCTGGAAATTATGGGCTTTTTGCATAATAGTAACAATACATCATTTCTTTCTTATCCTCAAAAGTCCACTCTATCGTCTTTATAGCTCTTCTTTGGCCTATCCGTTTTTGTGATTTTTATGGACTGTTACTTTAATAGTTAGACACACCTGAAGTTCAAAGGTTTCATTTTTATATACATCTTTTCCACTTTGAAGTTGAAATTAAGATTATAATATTGCTCTTCTTGGCTTATTTTTCAGCAACTGCTTTGAACTGTATAGTGCACTGTAATTACATTTTGTAGTCATGAAAACATCATCTCTACTTGGCATCTTTCTTGCCTTTCCTATGTAAGAAAGGTGCTTAAACTGGAGCTACACCATATTAGTCACCACTATGGAACAAGTGAAGCATTTTCATAACTTCCAAAAAACACCCACACAGGTGCGACTGACTGAAATATCTAAAAGCTGTTCATTTATCAGAGAAGTTCTAGGTTATAGCCCCACAAAAGCTGTACTGCTCCAGATACAGCCTGCAATGACAGATGAAGAGGAGCCCACCCTAGAGGAAGTAAGAACAGCACTAAGGAAAATGAGGTCAGAGAAGCAACAGGCTCCAGTGAGGTCACAGCAGGCTCAGATGACGTCACAGCAGATATGCTTGTCCTTGCTCCAAGCCTGACTAAATATTTGGTAACACTCGTGTACCAGTATTATATTGTTAATTTAAATCTACTATATTGTAATTTAGTTAACCAGGCGATAAGCATGTTAGATTATATAACTCACACGCCGTGTGGCTATTTGACTGTGTTTAAATTGCTTGTAATTATTCTTTATTGTGTATTATGTCAGTTTTTCCTGTATTACTTCCTTTGGAGCTTTGCTCCCCGGGCCTCTGATGAAAATGGACATGTATCCAGTCGGACTATCCTGGTCAACAAATGTAAAATAAAATAAAATAAATAATAAAACATGCTGGGTGAGATGGGGAGAAATGGCTCCTGAGGGTATTCATAGCAGTGTGGAGAGAGGCATAGTCCAGGTGACTGGAGAATAAGCATACTCATGCCAGTGTACAGGAACAAAGGAGACATCCACAACTGTGGGCAGCATAGAGGCACCAAACTCTTGTCACAGTGCAGGGAAGTTCTAGAGAGGGTGATTGATAAATGAACACGCAGAGTAGTAGAAACTAAGATGAGAGATGAGCAGTTTGGATTCAGACTAGGATGCAGCACAATTGACCTGATGTTAACATAGTTGAGAAGAAGCTAGAAATGAGGAAAGAGTCCAACTGGGCATTTCTAGACTTTGAGAAAGCATATGACAAGATCCCAGGAAAGCTGATTTGGGCAGTACTGTGATGGTTTGAAGTCCCAGAAACATTGGTAGAATTAGTGCAGGCTATGTACAAGGACCCAATGACTCAAGTATAAACAGTGTTCAGCCTCACAGAGGGGTTCCTACTGGGAGTGGCTGTGCACCAGGGTTCATCTCTGAACTCACTGCTGTTCATACTGGTGATGGACTACATTAGCAAAGATGTCAGAGGGACAGATCAAAGTTGCTGTATGCAGGCAATGTGGCATTACAGGCAGACTCTGAGCAAGAACCTCAGGAAAGGATAGGGGAATAGAATGCAAAACTGAAGGCACATGGCATGAATCTAAGCACCGATAAGACAGTGTTAATGGTAGCAAAATGGGGAAATCAGAAGAAACTGAGAATTGAGATAGAAGGGAATATAGTGGAACAGGTTAACAGCTTCAAGTATCTATGAGTGGTGGTTGAGAAGAAGGGACGTCTGAAGAGGTCAAAGCTACAATCGGGGGGCTGCAGCCAACTGGCATAATCTCAAGCATAGTCTATGACAGAAGAATGCCAAAGAACCTGAAAAGTAAGGTGTAGAAGACAGTGGTGTGACCAGTACTACTGTATGGTATAGAAATCTGGGCAGTGAAGGCAGAGCAGGTGAGGAAGCTGCAGGTGATGAAAATGAAATCCCTGAGAAGGGTGGTAGGATGCACACTGTGGGACAGACAATGAAATTAGGACATATGAGCAGAAGTCAAAGTAGCTCCAGTTGCAGAAAAGATCAAAGAACAGATTACTGTGGTTTGGGCACATGTGCAGAGAAGCAGAAGAGAATCTGGTGAAAATTTGGGACAGAAAGGAAGACGGTAAGAGGAAATGAGGGCATCCAGCTAAGAGGTGGATGGATTGTGTGAGAGATCTGTGACAGGCATCAGTGTCGAAGAAGGCAAGAGTATGGTATTGAACTGAGAGAGATGGCAACAGTTAATACGCTACAATGACCACACATAGAAAAAATGTGAAAAGGGGGGTCAGTGATGATGATGCTAGGTCATTGCCCTGTATTATGAGTCTGGAGGTGAAATGGTTTCTTAGGAACACAGCTACATCCCACAAGCTATAACTTCTGTTTCAGTGTTGGGTGCGAAGGAGTGAAACAGATTAAAGCACTGCCTTCAGGTGTGCTTTTGTTGTTACTAATAACACACTTAATGGCCTGCATTAGTACCTTGAAAAACCAGAATCTGCCCCCTCCAAACCATAGCTTTACATTTGATTCTACGAGGTGTGTTCATTATGGCTTCACCATCTGTGCTGGGCCACAGTTTTCCTTTTACATTTTGAGAAGCGCTCTCGCACTCATGAAGCACAACTGTCTTCTGGTTTACTGACAAACATTAGAAGTCTTTCACTACTCAAGTATTTTCTTGTACAATTGTGCTGTAAAGACATATTAGTGCTTATATTACATTTCTTTATTCTTACTGGTTACATTTTAATAGTGTAATTATTCTTTGTTTTCTGATTATACTATGTTTGTTTAAATAGTTTTCATACTTTCAGTATCTTTGTTCCTTTTTCACAGCTGGCATGAAGGCCAATTTTACTGTTCAGACGTGTCCAGAGGAGAAGAAGATGGAAAAATCTGCAGATGATGATTATGAATATGACTACGATGACCCTGATCCAGAAGATGCAGGACCATCTAAGGTGCAGGTTGGCAGCATTACCTTTAGCACTCTCCGAACCTGGTCACCTAAGGTCCAGAAGTGGATCCATTACATTGCGGCTGAAGAGGTGGAGTGGGATTATGCACCCAAAATTCCAGATTATATTGACAGGTAGCTCCAATTATAATCTCTTTAGGCAACCTGAATGACATGCAGTAGAACCATTTAAATGTGGGCACCATCTCTGAGACATTTAAACCGCCTTTTAAGTTAATGTATGTTTTGCATCATTTATTTAATGTAGCCATTACATTTCAACAGGAGATTCCTAAAATGTGCTGAAAGAAATGTTTTCACAATGCAGGTGGGTGTTTATTTTCCTAAGTATTTGCAGTCTTAAAAGTTTACATTTTATTCAGCTTGTTGCCTCCCACCAAGAGTTCTGCTCCAAAATGTATCTTTTTGTAGTGTATACAGTTGCTTCATATATTTATTACTGTGACCATGACTGTATATGTTAAAATGGTAACTACTCTGAGTTGGGACCCCTCCTTTCAATGAAATGTAATTAATATACTCTTATTTCCCTGATCCTAACTATCTGAAAACACAGATCCCAGAATTGTTTACACTGTACAGCCGCATTGTGACATCATAGCTGGGTGAAACATTTCTGCCCAGATTGTTATCTTCCTACTGTTATATGATGATGGAGTTAGTATGTAGGTAACTGGGATGTTATGGATGAAGGACTCCAATATAAATGGGTGCAGAGGAGCTTGACTGTCAGAAAAATAACCTGTACATTTTCTGTCAGCAGGTTATGTGGTAACTTCTCATACCGTATCACTTTGAGGCTTTCTGATCCCCTTTCATGAAAGAAGTGTGAGAATCATTATCAAATGCATACATAATAGTAAAAGGAAATATACATTAAAGAAATGCAAAACGAAAAATCTGTGGTATCCCTCGAAGACATAAAACCCAGTATGCAACCTACACTGGATCAAAAACAAACCAAGCAGAAACTTTGCAGTGTGGAGGGTGTGAATCCACCTAGTTCCATAATAAAAATTGAACTTTACAATACTTACTATTAAATAATAAAATAGCAGGTAGTCCACAGTTGAGTTAAAAATGGAATATTCTTCATTGAAACACACAAACAAGCGATCCTAGTTGTGTATAATGAAAAGCATTAAAGACATTCATTATTTATATATAATCAGGCTATTTGGAGCAAGGGAGTGGTTGCAGAGGGTGGTTCTGTTAAGTGAAATAAAAGCATTAAACTCATTCCTTCAACCATGCCCCCCTTCCTCCTTAACACCTTAGTGTAAACTGAGACTGTGCTACCTTAGACCGAAAACTAAAAAGCTAACAACAAATTAAAATATAGAATATAAGAACAGCTTATTAAGGCTAACCTACTAATTCAAACTTTATTAAGAAACCAACTCACTAAAAAAATGACTAATTAAGTAACAAAAAGATCTACCATTAGACATCTATCAGAAGAAATATTAGTAACTTATAAACTGAAACACTTTTAACAAAGATCACTTTCGTACCAAATAAATACTTCATCAGGTTTGTGTGTAAAAAAAGACAGATCATAATATTAATGAACATGTGTATAAATCTACAAGTGAATACTTAATAGGCTGAAAACTATAGCTGTAATTGCTAAGGTTCAAATACAGTGAAAATGTTAAAAATAAAGAATTAAGGCCCTGGGGATTTATTAAGTATGGCATACAACTAAGATAGCACATAGTTTAAATGAGTAAAAGTATCAGAAAACAGGACTAATGTCAATTATATTCACTGTAAAATATTTACAATGTTTGATATTTGTTTATAACAACATTAGCATGTATAATATCACCATGTAATGTCAGTGTTAATCAGTCCCATATCAGACTTTTAATAGTCTTTCAAACAGTGGGGCAGTTCCCTGAGTTCTACTATGCTTTTTATGGAGCAATAATAATTAAGCCCTGGTTTTCTAAGAGTTCAGTTTCAGCTGCCAGAGTAGTTCACATTCTTCTAAAAGATAAGGGACATCTCCTTCCAGTTCCAAAAGGTCCACCTGATCAATAATTTGAAATTTAAATCCAGTGTGTCTTTTGTGAAGCTGCAGGTGCCAACCCAGTGCATTATTCTTGCACTTAGCTCTAATTTTGGAATGATGGCCAGAAATCCTTCTTTTAAGTCTGTTGATTATTTTCCTCACAAAAAAATACTTCACAGTCTTTGCATCTTGCCCTGTAAACCATCTGCATTGAGTTAGTCACCTCCTGTGTTGGTTTTAATAAGTTTCTTTAAGGGCAGAAAAACATGTTCCCCTCCTGTATGTGCTGAGAAAAAAAAAACACAATTGATTCCACACTTATTGGTGCATGTATCCAGTGGTCTGGGCCTACCTTTACCCCAACTCCTAATGTTTCTGGCTTTTCTATACACAAAGGAAGGAGCTTCCCCAAGGGTGTTCATTAGATATGAGCTCTGAGTAATTCTGGGCTGGCCCAATTCTTTCTAATAATATTAATGATGCTGTGATAGTCAACAGTAAAAGCCAAGATACAACTGTCTTTAGATATGTTGTCCATTAAAGAAATGTCCAGATGCAAGATATACAAAAAAAAATAAATAAGAGAGAAATTGGAAGAAAGAAACCTACTTCCACAAGAAAAACTGTCAGAAGCCTCAAATAAAAATGTGTGTTCATTAATACAACAGATTTGTGAAACAATATATAGACCAAGAAATTTTGATCTGTTTGGAAAAAGAAGCACCTGAGGAAGTATGAAAATATAAACAACAAAACCTAGTGATTTTTGAAAAGTGTAAAAACAAATATGGACATGGGAAAAAGAGATTTGGTGTGGTACTATACTTATGCAAAGTCAAAAGTGAAATTAATCAATACAAAAAGGGTAGCTCCAAAAATATTTAAAGAGAAATATAGGCAAAGGCATCCAGATATGGAAAGTTTCAGAATAAAGAAAATATCACAAAGAGGGAATATAGACAAGATGAGTAAAGTAGAAGTTAAAAATATAGGAGCTATGGAGTGCCCATATGAAAGATTTGGTGTAGAAGGTCTAATACAGGTTACATCACAGCAGGATGGAGTGACTCCCCAAAGCAAGGAGAAACAGGAAGATCAGGAAACATCTGAAGAAGAAATATGGACATGGGAAAGAAATAGATTTAATATGGTGTAATATTTATGCAAAGTGGAAAGCAAAACTAATCAATACAAAAAGAGCAGCACCAAAGATGTCTGAAGATCAATATAGGCAAAGGAATTTAAATGTGGAAAACTTTACAACACAAAAAAAAAGAAAAGAGAAAAGAAGATGAGTAATGGAGAAGTTAAAGAAATAGAAACTGAGGTTATGGAGTACCTGCGAAGTAAAGGATTCAGTGTAGAAAATCTAACTCAGAAAGTACGACAGCAGGACAGAGAAATGGACATCCAAATTAAGGAGAAACCAGTGGAATGGGAAGCAACTGGTCAGGTGCCATGTGAAGATATGTTGGAGCCTTCCACAGGAAACCAGTATAAACATTCACTTGAAGCTAGACAGCAAGGGAAGGAACAGGAAACTGTGGCAACTCTGATGCAGTCAATGTTGAGGAGTGATAGGTCAGTGAGTCCCCATATGACAGATCAACGGATGACACAGGATGAAATTGAAGACAATGTGTCACAGGAAGATGCTATAAAACTTTCTACAGAATGCCCACAGAAAACAGAGAACAAAAAATGTGCCCTCAGTTTAGAATAAAATGAGCTAAGAGAAGCATTGCTTGATTTAATAGAGATAGATATATTGAGATTAATGAAAGAAATTGACTGAAGGTCAATAAAACCCAAAAAGTCAAAAGTTTGATAAAACAAATGAACACAGTTATTAGGACTGTCCATAGAGATCCATGTGATATAACAGAAGTAAACAGGATACATTACTGTGCAGCTGAATTAATAACTCATAACGTTCTACCACAAGAACACAGGGTAGTAAGGGAAAGTAAGGGGAGAAATTGAATACCATCATGGAAGTATCGAACACAGAAAACTATAAAGCAATTAAGACAAGAAGGGTCACTGTTAGAGGAGTATAGTAGAGAGAACAGATCAACAAAAATACTCAAAGAGAGACATGATAAAAGCAACGCGCAATATTATAATGGATCAGGATGTATCATGCACTATCACAAATAAAGTAAAATACCAGCACAGGCAGGAAAACGTAGAAGATACACCGATAAATATAAAGGCCAAGTACAAAATAAGCAATTTATTGATGACCTCAAAACGTTTTATAGAGAATTGGGAAACAAGGTAAAGTGAATTGAAAGACCACCAAAAAAAGAAGAAATAGATACATTTTGGAGAAATATATATGAAGACCCTGTGGAACATAAAGATGCTAAATGGATAGAAGAATTAAAGAAAGTGCAAGACGTTCAAAGATACAGGATATAACATGGGATGAAGTCACAGCCGGAGAGACTGAAACAGTTAAGAAAAGCCTCTAATTGGAAAACACCAGGCCCAGATGCAGTACCTAACTTCAGGTTAAAACTATTAACATCTTTGCATGAAAATAAGGCATGAGTAACAACTATTTATATGCACACCCTGAACAGACACCAACCTGGCTATCAACAGGAAAAACAATGCTCCTACTTAAAAGTGAATCTGCAAACTACCCTAAAAACTATAGACAATAACATAGGTTCATAGGTTGGTACTGGGCTATCTGCCCAAAGGCATATATTAGCCCAGCCACATTGTGTGGTATTCACCGCCCCTTTAGTAGTTCCCTAGACCCTTGTACTAGCAGCTAGTGCCCTTGGCCCCTATCTAGTAGTGCTGTTGGTGTGATCCCTGGTGTGAACTTTCTGTTACCCATTCACTCATCAAGGTTCCTCTTGAAGAGTGATAGTGAGGGGCTCTGTCTTATGTAGATCGGACCCTGTTCCATAGTAAGGGAAGTCTCTGTGAAGGGAATCTATCCCTCCAGCATGTTCTATTCATTGTTGTGTTGAGGTTTATATCCCTAGAGCGTGTAGCTCGAGTAGATTTGGTTTTGCTAAGATGGAGCATGTTCAACAATTCTGGGATGGACATGGCTCTGTACGTTACATAGAGATCGCCTCTGAGAAAGCGGTATGCAACAGAGAACAGTCTTAGCTTTTTCAATCGTGCTGCATAGGGCAACTGTTTGAGGCCAGTAATCCTCTTGGTTAGGTACCTCTGTGGTCTCTCCAACTGCTGGAGATGTCTAGCCAGGTATATTCCAGTTGGTGCATTGTACTCAATAATGGGTCTGATGAGGGAAGAGTAGAGGGGCACCATTACATCCTTAGATCTTGATGCGAACCCTTTCGTGATCAGATGGGTCACATAGAAGGATTTTCTAACTACTTTGGCAACATGGTTATCAAAGGAAAGCTGACTATCTACTTGGGTCCCTAGATCCCTTATTTCTTCTTCAGATTTCAGGGGATTACCTCCTGTGTTGTAGTTTGCGGGTACTCTGTTTTTTCCAAAGGGGATTACTACACTTTTTTTGCATTTAGCTTGAGACCATGGCTTTGACAATATGCATCAGTCTCATTTAGGCCCTTCTGGAGGATCTCCATGTCAGCCGGAGACTCTATTATAGCACCCAGTTTGCAGTCGTCCGCAAACTTAGTCAGCCACAGCCCTTCTGTGCTTGCCTGTACTTCTGAGAAGTATATGCCAAACAGAAGGGGCCACAGGACAGAGCCCTGAGGCACACCACTCATTACTGGTCTGGAATCGGACATAGATCCCACTACTCTTACTTTATGGGATCTGTCTGAGAGCCAGTTTGCGATCCATCTTGTGATGTAAGGGTTTATGCCCAGGCTGGTGAGCTTATCAATAATACCTGAATGGGGAATGGTGTCAAATGCTTTAGCAAGGTCAAGGTAAGCCGTGTGTACCTCCTTTCCCTTATCTATACCCTGAGTAACTGTCTCAAAGAAATCCACCAGGTTCAGGAGGCATGATCTGCCCTTGACGAAGCCGAACTGTGCGGGGTGCAGTGACTGGAGGTTCCCAATCTCTCCATTTATGAGTTCCATAATGATTCACTCCATAGCCTTACAGATCAGACTGGTCAGGCCTATTGGTCGGTAGTTCCCAGGGTCAGTTGTGGCCCCACCCTTGTGTAGCGGGACCACCGTTGCCGTGCACCATTCTATGGGCACATATCCTGTGGAGATGCTGAGACTGAACAGGGTATTAAGATGCAGGGTTAATTCCTTTTGGAGCTCGCGTATGACACAGCCTGGGACACCATCTGGTCCCATGGAGGCAGTGTTTTTAGCTTTAGATAGAGCCTTGTTAACCAATGTATCAGTAATAATTGGACTTACACAATCCCCTGGAATGGTAATAGGCCCTGTAGGGGGAATTTGCACTGAACCTGTCAGCCAAGATGTTGGCAATGTCAGAAGGGTCAGTGTATTTTGTTCCATTTTGTACTAGCTCAGAACAGACCTGAGCGTTGCCATTTAGGTTTTTGATGTAACCATAGAAGGCCTTATGGTTATCCTTGGCAACTTTCTTTTCAAAATTAGCTTTAGTTGACTTGATGAGGGCCCTCAATTTCTTACTAATGCTGATCAGGGATGATTTTTCTACTTGAGATTTGGCCTTTTTTTGTATAAGTCTTCTCCTTTTATTGTAAAGCTTGCTTATGGCTGGGGTCCACCAGACTGGTTTCTTCTTGCTTGAGGAAGGAGTCTTGGTTTTATTTGGGATAGCATGGTCCATGCAATCCTGAAGATGCATATAGAGTGCCTTGGTGTAGGATTCTGCATCCTGGATATCATTATCCTTCTGCAAGGGAATAGTGAAGCTTTCCACTTCGGATGCAAGTAGTTTGAAGTTTGCTTTGGAAAGGTTTTTGACTATGGTTTCTTTGACTGGGGGAGGTGGAGCGGTGAGGATGTCCAGGGTTATCAGTTTGTGGTCGGATTTGACCAAGGAGGGAGTGATAATGGGTGTGGTACAATGGGTGTCCATATTTGTGATGATTAAATCGAATATGTTGTCCCCTCTAGTGGGGGAACATACTAGTTGTTCAAGGCCATTTGAATTTATAAATTCTATGAATCGCTGAGCATAGGAGTTGGAACATTGGTAGTTCACCCAGTCTATACCAGGTTAGTTGAAATCACCCAAGATTATGGTGTTAGGTAGGACCTTTATATTTTCCAATGTCTCAAGGAATGCAGAGTGAGCATCTTGGGACATGGTGGGCGATCTATAACTGGCTACGACTTGAAATGTGGTTTTGCCTGCTGATAGTTGCACATGGATGATCTCTGGGGCATCATGCTGCGCTACTAACCTGGAGATATGGGTATCCTTGATGAATATGGATACACATCCACCCTTTGTACTGTGATCCGGTAACTGAGGCTGGAAGGTATGATATAAATTGTAACCTGGCAGTGCTGGGGTGCTCTCTTGAGCCTTGAACCACATTTCCGTCACTGCACAAACATCGATTTTCTCCATGCTGAGGAGAGCCTCAAGTGTGTGCATTTTGAGGTTCAGACTTCTGGCATTGAGTAGCATTACCCTTAGTTTTTGGTTACTTGTGCTGGTTACAGTGGTTGGTTTGTCCTTTGAGCCTTGCCTAAAAAAGGCACTATGGGGACGGCAAGAGCCTTGGCCAGTATTCGAAAACCTAGGGGTGACAGGTGCAACCCATCTCTGGCAAAACAGCGAGGCTTGTCTATCATGTCATCCCAGGCAGACAGACACTGGATCCCCTTAGAATGACACCAGAAGCTTAGCCACAAGAGCGGGAGACTTAAACCTCAACACGGCTATTAATAGGACGTGCTGAAGGGATAGATTCATCACCCAAAGACTCCCTATGCTGTGGAACAAAATCCCGGTATATGTGAGGCAGAGCACCTCGCTGGCCTTGTTCAAGAGAAATCTTGACCAATGGATGGGAGATCGCAGATATACCCCAGGGATTACCTCAGTGTCACTGCTCGACAGAGGCACAGCAAAATAATGGGTATAGTTCCCCATACTAAAGGGGTGGCGTAAGCCACAAAACGATGGGCTAGGCTTGTAAATGCCCTCAGGCAGATAGCCTAGTATGAACCTATGAACCTATGAACCTATGAATTGTTGAAATTGCTCATTTTGTCTTTGTATTGTGGTATCATTCTAGGTGAAGGTAGTATGCTACTCAAGGTCAGAGTCATACCAGCTTGGGCTACATGATCAGAGAGCTCCTCAATATCTCTTTTCATGTAGTCCAGGGAGGTACATCTTAGATCATTCACACCAACGTGTACAATGACAGCGTCATACTTGTACTTGTTCTGGTGTGACCTAAGTGCCTGTGTTATGCGGCGGATCCGAGCACCCGACAGGCAGCTGACAGTAACCTTCTTCTTGTTCAGCCTGGTGAGTGGAACATCCGTGTGTCTTACTATAGAGTCTCCTATTACTAGCGTGTTAGGTATGGTGTTTTGCCTTAAGGGCTGTTGTGAGGCACACTGCTGAGGTGAATTATGTGTTTTCTGGCTTGTGTTTGGGGGTGCAGGTTACTTGCTTGTCTACTTTGAGGGCACTGTTTCTTTTTCAGATTGGTTCCTAGTGCCTCCGAATATGTTTTTGTGTATTTATGCATATGTTTTGCTGGTGCTTGTTTTGTAGATTCATGTGTGACAGGTGGTGTGATGGAAGTGTGTCCCTTATCCTCTTGACTGTCTGTTACAGTCATGGGTTGAGAGCGCTTAGCCTCCAGTCTGGCTGTGTATTTGCATCTCTCACAAGTGTTTGTGTCTAGAGGTAAGAGGAGAGGGTTGTCTGTATACATGAGGCAGTTGTGACATTGCCTCAGGATGCCCAATTCCACCAGATGAACTGGAGAGTACACCTGAAGCTGACCTCTGGACATGCTTTGAAGAGTAAATTGAACTTAAGTCCTGTGGACGATCGAGGGTCTTATGCTATATTATAATAGTGCTGTCTAGGAAATTTGGAGAATAATAGTGCTGTCTAGGAGATTAGGACAAGTGCTGATTTCTGTTTTGCAAGTGCTGCAAAAAGAGCAGCTGATCTGAAGCACTTGAGTTGAGGCTTGCCTAGTTCTAAGGGAAAATTTACAGAGCAGACTTTGTGGGGCCGGGAATAGGCCGGGAATAGTATACCCCAGCTAACTGATGCTGCTCTGTGTGCAAGACCGCGCAAAAAGAGAGTTGCAGGGTTTTTCCTCTAGATAAGTGAGGAAAGTGAGTACAACAGCTGTTTTTCTCTAAACAAGTGAGAAAAGTAAGTACAAAAACTGTTTTCCTCTAGGTAATGAGGAAGATAGAGCGCTATAGTAATTAGTAGCTTATTTAGCTACATACGTAACATGAGTTCCAACTATGTATAAACTATATACCGGAATTGATGCTGACAGAGTTTAGTCATTTAGAAAACTCAATCATGGCAATAGAACAAAAGGGCAATAAAAGAAAGTCATATGGGACAAAGGATCATCTGTTTCTAAATAGCCATAATGGAGAGCTGTAAAAAGGGTAACAATCTAAGTATGGCATGGATTGACTACAAAAAGGCATTTGACAGTATCCCACATTCATGGATAAGAGTGCTTGAAAATGTATAAGACACACCCTACACTGATCAACTACATTACACTGACCATGAAACAGTGGCAGACGACTTTGCAATTTTGCCATGATAAAGGACAACTTATTATTCCAGGGATAAAAATCCAAAGGGGGGTATTCCAGGGCGACTCCTTGCCACTGCTGTTCTGCCTTGCCCTCGATTCATTAAGCTGTCATAGGTTCATAGGTTCATAGGTTTATACTAGGCTATCTGCCCTAAGGCATTTATAAGCCTAGCCCAAATTTTTGTGGCTTACGCCACCCCTTATATGAAAAAATACTGTGCCCATTAGTTTGTTGTGCCTCTGTCCAGCAGTGACACAGATATGATTCCCGGGGTAAACCTACGATCTCCCATCCACAGGTCTAGATTTCTCTTGAACAGAGTGAGCGAGGTGCTCTGCCTCACATGGACCGGGATTTTATTCCACAGCATAGGGAGTCTCTGAGTGATAAATCTATCCCTCCAGCACGTCCTATTTATAGCCATGCTAAGGTTTAAGTCACTTGCTCTAGTGGTTTTGGTGGATTTGGATTTTTTGAGGTGGAGCATGTCCATTAATTCCGGGTTGGACATGGCCTTGTATGTCAGGCACATGTCACCTCTGAGCAGACGGTATGCGACTGAATAGAGCTGAGTTTCTTCAATCTGGCAGCATATGACAGATTTTGGAGTCCCTTTATCCTTTTGGTGAGGAACTTTTGGGGTCTCTCCAATTGCTGCAGATGTCGGGTGAGATACATCCCGAATGGGGCATTGTACTCGATCATTGGTCTGATAAGTGAAGAGTACAGGGGAACAATGACCTCACTAGATCTGGATGTGAATCCCTTCATGATCAGGTGGGCAATGTAGAAGGTCTTTCTAACCACTTTAGCAATGTGAGTGTCAAAAGAAAGGCCACTGTCAACCTGGGTCCCCAGGTCCCTGATAACCTCTTCTGTGCTTAGTGGATTGCCACCTATATGGTAGCTTGGGGTTACCTTGTTTTTCCCGAAGGGTATGACTATACATTTTTTGGCGTTTAACTTCAGGCCATGGCTCTGGCACCAGCTATCTGTTTCCGTGAGTCCCTTCTGAAGGATATCCATGTCTGATGCACTTTCCACTATGGCACCCAGTTTGCAGTCGTCTGCAAACTTTGTCAGCCAAAGTCCTCCCATGTTGGCCTGTACTTCTGAGAAGTAGATGCCAAACAATAGGGGGCCAAGGACCGAGCCCTGTGGGACACCACTTGTGACCGCTTGGAGACTGACACAGCGCCAGCAACTCTAACCCTGTGGGTTCTGTCCTTAAGCCAGTTTGCAACCCATCTTGTGACATATGGGTTTACATTTAAGCTGGTAAGTTTTCTACAATACCCGAGTGGGGTATTGTGTCGAAGCCTTTGCAAGGTCAAGGTAGGCTGTATGGACTGCCTTTCCTCATCAATGGCCTTGGTGACTGTTTCAAGAAGTCGACCAAGTTCAAAAGGCATGATCTTCCCTTGACAAAGCCAAACTGGGTCGGGTCCAATGTCTGCAAGTCCCCTATATCTTTGTTTATGAGCTCCATTATGATCCTCTCCATAGCTTTGCAGACTAGACATGTTAAGCTTATGGGCGTAATTACCAGGGTCCGAGGCGCCGCCTTTGTGGAGTGGGACCACAGTTGCCGTCGCCACTCCTTGGGCACGTATCCTGTGGTAAGGCTGAGATTAAACAGCTGCCTTATGTGCGGTTTAATTCCTCATTTAGCCTGTAGCACACAGCCGGGGACACCATCCGGTCCCACTGATGCTGTGTTTTAGCTTTAGAGAGAGCAGCTTTCACCTGCATTTGAGATGTCCGGGAGGCTACACTCGGCTGGGATAGTTATCTCTCCTTTAGGGGAGAGGGGTGAAGTTTGCACTGAACCTGTCTGCCAGTATGTTGGCAATGTCTGTGGGTTCAGTGATTTTGTATCATTTTGGACTAATTCTGAGCATATCTGGGAGTTTCCACCCAGGTTCCTAACATAGTTGAAAAGGCCTTATGATTGTCCTTTGAATCCATGGCAATTTTCTCTCAAAATTGGCCTTAGTTGATTTTATGAGTGCTCGATTTTTTATTAATAATGATCAGGGTGACTTCCTTTATGGATTTTGTTCTATCATGTAATAGCTTTCTCCTCTTATTGTAAAGTTTGTTAATGGCTGGGGTCCACCAGACTGGACGTTTGCCCTTTGTGGAAAGAGTCTTGGTTTTATTTGGGATTGCCTGATCCATGCAGTCCTGGAGGTGTTCATAGAAGGCATTTGTAAGGGCTTCCACAGCTTGGGTTGTGGTTTCCTCTGGCTCAGGGGCCTTGAAGGATACCACACCAGTCTTGAGTAGTGTGAAGTTTGCTTTAGAGAAGTTCTTCACTATGGTCTTTTTGTTTGGGGTGGGGCGGATGTGGATTTCCAGTGAGATTAGTTTATGATCAGATCTCACCAATGAGGGATATATTTCGGTGTGGAGCATTTTGTCCCCATGTTTGTGACAATGAGATCTAGTATATTTTCTCCTCTTGTGGGAACAGTGACTAGCTGTTCCATGGCATTTGAATTTATGAACTCCAGGAACCGTTGGGCTAGAAAGTTAGGGCTTGAGTAATGTTCCCAGTCTATATTCGGTAGTTGAAGTCACCCAATATGATGGTGTTTGGAGATACATTTATACCCTCCAGTGTCTTCAGGAAGGCTGTGTGGGGTTCCTGAGTTTGAGAGGGTGGCCTGTAGCATGCTACAATTTGTAGAGCAGTTTTGCCTATGGTTAGTTGCACCTGGATGGTTTCGAAGCTTGCGTTGCCACCAACCTGGAGGTGTGGGTATCCTTTATGAATATGGATACACCCCTCCTTTGTGGTGTGGTCCGGGTTTTGGGGCCGAACGCATGATATGAGGCAAAACCTAATAGTGCCGGGTGCTCTCAGGAGCCTTGAACCAGGTTTCAGTTACAGCACAGACATCGATGTTCTCCATACTGAGAAGGGCCTCGAAAGTGCATTTTGAGATTTAGACTTCTGGCATTGAGCAGCATTACCCTCAGTTTCTTCCCATTTTGTTTTCTAGGGTGGTAGGTTTAGAATTTGAGCCTTGCCTAAAAAGGCACTATGGGGGTGGCAAGAGCCTTAGCCAATATCCGGAATCCCAGGGGTGACAGGTGCAAGCCGTCCCTTGCGAAGCAGCGTGGCTTGTCAAGCATGTCATCCCAGGCAGACAGACACTGGATCCCCTTTGAATGACACCAGACATTAAGCCAATTGTTAAAGCTGATCATCTTGTCTCTATATTGTGGCATCATTCTTGGTGAAGGAAGGATACTGCTCAGGGTTAGGGTCATACCTGCCTGGGCTACATAATCAGAGAGCTCCTCTATGAGGTCATGTCTATACTGTGGCTCCTAGAAAACAACAAAGTGCAAAGACTTAGCTTCTCTTTGTTGATGATTTAAAACTGTATAGCTCATCAGATGAGGAACTGAAAGTGCAACTGCAGTCATCAAAACTTTTTCAGATGATATAAGAATGTCATTTGGTCTTGAGTGTGCAAAAGCAACCTTTAAAGCAGGAAAGCTGCAGCACCAAGAAAACATCAGTTTTGGATAAGAATATGATATAAAAGAACTTGAGCAAGAGGACATGTATAAATATTTGGGAACTGATGAAGGATCAACAATAAAACATGAACAAATGCGAATAAAACTTAGGAATATTTTAGACTTAAATTTTTCCTGAAAACAGCATTGACATCTAGGAATAAAATTCAGGCTATAAACCAGTTTGCTCTTCCTCTCCTAACTTACAGTTTTGGAGTGATTTACTGGCTCCAAAATGTGTTGGATAGATTAGATAGGAAAACAAGAAAGATGCTCCATTATAACCAAATGATTTATAAAAATCAGTGCATACCAAGACTATATATTCCCTGTTCCAAAGGTGGTATAGGCATCTTCGAAAATGATTACACATATAGATCTGCAGTCATGGGATTACACACATCTGTTGACCTCACAGGACGCAAACCTTGTGAAAGTTTTGAAACACAAGAATCAATTTAAGATGACTTCCCTGCTTAGTGTAGCTGAAGCATATCGGCGTCAAGCAGAAATGGAAATCAAACCAGAAGTAAATAAAAACCAGGCAGCAACTGAATGTGCCAACCCCCCCCCCCCCAGGCAGCAACTGAATGTACCACCCCCCCCCCCACCAGGCAGCAACTGAATGTGCCAAAAAAAAAACCCAAAGAATATAACGTGAAGGATCAGCTGAGAAGGCAAGAAATGAGGAAAATACATAAATATAGTGGCAAGTATAGAAACTTCCAGAAGAACCTCATGTTGATCAGGATCAAATGCAGGAATGGTTAAGGAGAGGTGAATTCAAACCAAAAGATGAAAGATTAATATTGGTGTTCCAAGATACTGGACTATGTATACATTGGTTTACAAAGTCCATTGAACATGTGAGAGAAACAGACAAATGTAGGTTTTGTAATACAGAACAGGAAACAGTCGCACACCTTGTTGCTGGTTGTGACATACTGATGGCAGAAGGACTTCATACTGAAAGGCATAATAATGTGGCAAGACTGTTGCACTGGGGATTGTGCAAACATTATTGTACTGAAGTGTCTGAAAAACACTGGAAACATGAGCCACAAAGCATTATAGATAATGACAAAGTCTACATCACATGGGATCACCCATTACTAACAGTCCAAAAGATAGATAAAATTAAACCAGATAAAGTGGTCCATAAAAAGAAGACAAAAGTAGCATTGATCTACACCCAGTGACTACAGTGTCTTGCATACAGACAGACGCAAAGTCATAAAATATCAGGCTGAAACGAGAGCCATGTGGAAGAAAGATACCCAGACAGTTCCAATAGTAGTAGGAGCAATGGGTCTTATAAAAAAGAATCTACAATCATATTTAGATGTTACCAATACATGTAACACCTTATGGACTGCAGAAGGCATCATTTCTGGGCACATTGTGAGTACTGCAAAGAGCACCTTTGGCTAACATCAGACTCAAACAATACCAATTTCATAAACGTTAATCATACTTTGAATTAGGAACGGGGTCCATTCCTGTTATGATAATAGAAACCCAAAAGACTTGGAGAAATTACACTATTTGAAATGCTTTTAAATCTGTTTTTTAATTATGAGTATATCTGATAGTAACCAGGTTGACATGACTGTCAGTAGCGAGTCAAACAGCACTGCAAAAGTATGTGAAAGAATAACTGCTCATTTCTCTGTCATGATATATTTTTAGTGGTATAAGGCTGCAGGCAGACTTCTTGTTTTTAAAAAGACAGTTTAAGCAACAGAGTTAAGTATTGTGAAGCCAGCTATGGACTCTATAAGCCAAAGAGGAAACACATATTTGCTGAACTGATGGGTCCTACAAATTATCTTGGAAGAAAACAAGATAGAGACAACAATATACAAACACCAGGCTATATGTGTTTTCTATGCAGGTATTACTTTGTCATTTGAAGTTCATATGAAAAGCCTGTCAGCCAAGTTTGCTTTGTGCCAAGCAGACAATGATGTAAACATGGGAGATTAAACAGCCTAACTTTAAATAGTAAACAAAATAAGAAGAATAAAAGCAAGTAAACTTAAATATCATCATCATCATCATCAGCCCGATTTTCTCATTTTCTACATGGGGTCGGGGTATCTTGTTATCTCTTGCCATCTCTCTCGATTAAATGCCACACTCCTGCCTTATTCGACACTCATGTGTGACTGCTGCAGATCTTCTTTCACACAGCCCATCCACCTCTTTGCTGTTCGTCCTTTCCTCTTACCTTCCTTTCTGTCCCAAATCTTCACCAGATTGTCATTGCCTTTACTGCATGTGTTCAAACCACGGTAATCAGTTCTCTTTGATCTTTTCTGCAATTAGAGCTGCTTTGGCTTCTGTTCTTATGTCCTCATTTCTTCATCTGTCCCGCATTGTGCAACCTACCACCCATCTCATTTCCATCACCTTTAACTTCCTCATCTGCTCAGCCTTAACTGCCAAGATTTCTGTACCATACAGTACTACTGGTCACAGCACTGTCCATACAGTAGTACTGGTCACAGCACCGTCCATGCAGTAGTACTGGTCACAGCACTGTCCATGCAGTAGTACTGGTCACAGCACTGTCCATGCAGTAGTACTGGTTACAGCACTGTCCAGACAGTAGTACTGGTCACAGCGCTGTCCATGCAGTAGTACTGGTCACAGCACTGTCCATGCAGTAGTACTGGCCACAGCGCTGTCCATGCAGTAGTACTGGTCACAGCACTGTCCATACAGTAGTACTGGTCACAGCACTGTCCATGCAGTAGTACTGGCCACAGCACTGTCCATACAGTAGTACTGGTCACAGCACTGTCCATGCAGTAGTACTGGCCACAGCACTGTCCATGCAGTAGTACTGGTCACAGCACTGTCCATGCAGTAGTACTGGTCACAGCACTGTCCATACAGTAGTACTGGTCACAGCACTGTCCATGCAGTAGTACCGGCCACAGCACTGTCCATACAGTAGTACTTGTCACATCACTGTCCATGCAGTAGTACCAGTCACAGCACTGTTCATACAGTAGTACTGGTCACAGTACTGTCCATGCAGTAGTACCGGCCACAGCACTGTCCATACAGTAGTACTGGTCACAGCACTGTCCATGCAGTAGTACCGGTCGCAGCACTGTCCATACAGTAGTACTGGTCACAGCACTGATCATACAGTAGTACTGGTCACAGCACTGTACATGCAGTAGTACCGGTCAAAGCACTGTCCATGCAGTAGTACTGGTCACAGCACTGTCCATACAGTAGTACTTGTCACAGCACTGTCCATGCAGTAGTACTGGTCACAGCACTGTCCATACAGTAGTACTGGTCACAGCACTGTCCATGCAGTAGTACTGGTCACAGTACTGTCCATACAGTAGTACTGGTCACAACACTGTCCATGCAGTAGTACTGGTCACAGCACTGTCCATACAGTAGTACTGGTCACAGCACTGTCCATGCAGTAGTACTGGTCACAACACTGTCCATACAGTAGTACTGGTCGCAGCTCTGTCTTGTACACCTTATTTTTCAGCTTCTTTGACATTCATCTGTCATAGACTACACTTGAGACTCTGTCAGGTGGCTGCAGCCTCTCTAATTCTAGCTTTGACCTCTTCATTGCGATTTCCCTTCTTAGGCACCCCTCCCAGACACCTGAAGCTGTTTACCTGGTCCGCTATCTTCCTTTCTATCTCAATTCTCAGCTTCTTCTGTGTTCCCCAGTTTGCTGCCATTACCATTGTCTTCTCTGTTTTTAATTTCTCCAAGTCTCTTGGGTTTCTAATACCATGACGGGACATGGGAATGGACCCCATTCCTAAGTCAAAGTACAATTAAAGTTCATGAAATTAACATTGTTTCACTCTTTGATGTTAGCCAAAAGTGCTCTTCGCAGCACCCGCAATGTGCCCAGTAATGACTCCTGCAATTCGTACGGAGTTACATGAATTGGTAACATATCTAAATATGACTGCAAATTCTTTTTATAAGACCAGTTGCTCCTACTACTATTGGAACTGTCTGGGTATCTTTCTTCCACATGGCTCTTGTTTCTGCCTGCAGATCGAGTTATTTTATGACTTTGTGTCTCTCTGTATGCAAGACACTGTAGTCACTAGGTGTGGTAATTTCAAAGATCAATGCTACTTTTGTCTTCTTTTCTCGGACCACTATATCTGGTTTTCAAGCATCTATCTTTTGAACTGTTAGTATTGGGTGATCCCATGTGATGTAAACATCATTTTCTATGATTCTCTGTGGCTCATGTTTCCAGTGCTTTTCAGCCACCTCGATACCATAATGTTTGCACAATCTCCAGTGTAACAATCTCACCACATTATTATGCCTTTCAGTATACAGTCCCTCTACCATTAGAGAGTCGCAACCAGCAATAAGGTGTGTGACTGTTTCCAATTCAGTTCCACAAAACTTACATATATCTCTTTCTCCCACATGTTCAATGGACTTAGTAAACCAATGTGTACGTAGCCCACTGTCTTGGGCTGCCAATATTGACCTTTCATTTCTTGATGTAAATTCACCTCTCCTTAACCATTCCTGCATTTGTGTTTGATCAACATGAGGCTCTTCCAGAAGTTTTCTATACTTGCAACTATATTTATGTTTTTTCCACATTTCTTGCCTTCTCATCTGATCCTTTACCTTATATTCTTTCTTTTGTTTTTTAGCACATTCAGTTGCTGCCTGATTTTAATCCACTTCTGGTTTGGTTTCTATTCCTGCTTGACACCGATATGCTTCTGCTAAAATTAAGCAGAGATGTCATCTTAGATTTATTCTCCTTATGTTTCAAAACTTTCACCACATTTGGATCTTGTGAGGTCAGTAGATATGTGTGGGGTCCCACGATTGCAGATCTATACATGTAATCAATTTGAAGGAGGCCCATCCCACCTTCAGAACGGGGAATATATAATCTTGGTATACACTGATTTTTATAAATCATTTGGTGAGCATGAAGCATTCTTCTTGTTTTAATATCCAATCTATCCAACACTTTTTGGGGCCAGTCAATCACTCCAAAACTGTAAGTTAGGACAGGAAGAGCAAATTGATTTACAGCTTGGATCTTGTTCCTAGGTGTCAATGCTGTTTTCAGGATTAATTTAAGTCTTCTAAAGTAGTCTTTACTAAGCTTTAGTCACATTTGTTCATGGTTTATTGTTGATCCTTCATCAATTCCCAAGTATTTATACACCCCCTCTTGCTCAAGTTCTTTTATATCACATTATTTCCCCAAACTGATGTTTTCCCGGTGCTGCAATTTTCCTTTTTTAAAGGTTGCTTTTGCACATTTATTAAGACCAAATGACATTCCAATATCATCTGAAAAAGGTTTGACAACCTGCAGCTGTGCTTTCAATTCCTCATCTGATGAGCTATACAGTTTTAAATCATCGACAAACAAGATGAGAAGTTATTATACTTTGTTGTTTACTAGAAGACAAATTATAGCCATGACCTAAGCTGTTAAGTAAACAGTTTAATGGATTAATAGCAAGGCAAAATAGCAACGGTGACAGGGAGTCACCCTGGAATATCCCCCTTTGGATTTTTATCTCTGGGATAATAATCTGTCCTTTATCACGGCTTAATTGCAAAGTGGTCTGCCACTGTTTCATAGTCACTGTAATGTAGTCAATCAGTGTAAGATGTACCTTATACATTTTTAAGCAGTCTTTTATCCATGAATGTGGGATACTATCAAATGTTTTTTTATAGTCAATCCATGCCATACTTAGATTCTTCCCTTTCTTACAGTTCTCCACTATAACTTTATTTAACAACAATCCACAGCAAAAAATAGCAACAAAGCAACCAGGCAGTTCCTTGTTCTCCTTTTTCATAAATTTATTAAGACAACGCCAAAATAAGTAAGTGCTTTCGCTAATGAGCTTCTTCACACCATCTAACAAACATTAAAAGGCCTCTACATTTATAAAATTCATTATCCAATCACAGCTAACCCTAATTAATCAATCAGAACATTTTTAAGGCTTCATTTTAAAGTGCTTTAAAAATACACACTTTAAAAACATAAAATCAATTAAAATTAATTTATATCACAACTAAAAATAAAAATAGAATCATAATATATATATATATATATATATATATATATATATATATATATATGTATATTCTATTTCTGTACACTCCGTTTTTTGAGTAGAGGTTTGATGGAAGCCCACTCATTTAGTCCTTTACCTCTGTCAGCTCTAAGAGTAATAAATCAATTTGTCTCCCTATATTCAGTGTGATTTCTAATATCGCCTTCCCTTATATGTGGTGTTATAACCTCCAAAGCTCTAAAGTTCAACCTATGTGTTTCTCCTGCTTGTATAATATGTTTCGAAAGTGCATTATGATCTGCCTTTATTCTAACATTATACATGTGTTCTCTTATTCTGTCTCTAAAAACTTTGTTAGTCTTGCCAACATAAAATGAGTGGCAAGATTCACATTCCGCAAGATAGATGACATTTGATGTCATACGGGTGGCTGAGACATGAAATACAAATTCTCTATTAAGATCTGGATGAAAAAATATATTGGAGGTATTGATGAATGAACAAACATTACATCTGCCACAAGGTTGCAATGAACACCCTTCACTCTGAAAGTCATTGACTCTCCTATCATAACAAAGGAGTCTTTTCAAGTTCTTCCTATTTTTATATGGGAACCTGGGTCTCTCACCCACTAGTTCACTGCTTTCTGTGTCAACCATCAGTATGGACCAGTTCTTACTGAAAATCTCATCCAAATCCTTATTGTCACTGGTAAAAAAGAGGGGTACTTTCAGATGTCTATTAATATAACCTTGTTCTGTCGATCTTATAACATTTGTACGAAGTCCAAAATAGGGCAAAGCTATACACTCCCTCAAAACACTGATGTCTGACAAATTCCACTGTATTTCTTCCTGATGGCATCCTCTACTCTTAAGCCTAGATTCCAGATGATCAATCTCATTCTGAAACCCTTCATACTTAGGGTTCAACCTGGATGCCCTTGTGCCTTGGCCTTTTATCAAATATTTGAAAATATGACCAAGGTGCATGCTTGATCTAATCAATAGGGAGTTCCTATAACATGATTTCCGAAAGACACCAGTGTTAATAAGGCCATTCTCCAACTTCTCTATATAGAGGTTTAGATATTTTATACATTGATATGACCACGCCATGGTGAATTTCAGGCACATTCTCAATTCATTCATCATGTGATGGAATTCCAATCAAAGCACAAAAACACCATGCTGGACACAAAGTTGTAGATTAGATTAGCGCTTTCGTTTATACAAAATGGATAAACTTCTTCAGATAAAAAACAGAGGAAATTAGATGCTTAAATACAAGTGCAAAATGACATCACATCCTGTCAATAAAATCTTGCAAGACATAAAATTTCTTATTACAAATGTTCTCATCCACATTGATACAAAAAGACATATATACATATAAATAAAAATTTATATCTAATAATATATCTAGTAGTTAAATAAACAGAGCATAAACTCCCTATCTAAGTAATGCCCTTAATTTTAATAAACTGGTAATGGAGATGGTGTCATTTAACCCAGAAGACACCGAGGAATTAAGTTTCAGTTGCCAAACTAACTCCCTTTCTTCTAACTTCAAGAGGGAAGGACCCCCTCTACCGTTATCTAAGATATTCTCAATAACTAGGAAGTGGAAACTATGGTGGGGGAATGTTATAACATGTCTTGCTAAGACATTTGTGGTATTACCCTTAGAAACAGCATAAACATGTTCATAGATCCTATTTTTAAAGGCTCTATCTGTTTTCCCTACGTAATATGCAGGACAGTCACGACACATAGCAAGGTAAACAACCCCTCTTGTGTTATAATTAAATTTGTCATTCAGATAAAATCTTTCCCTAAGACTTCAAAAGACTTAGTTACATAAATATGTTTGCACATGTTACACACCCCACATTTTGTCATACCAAAATGTGGTCTGTATTTTACATTTTGTCATAGTTCTAAGATACTTTTCAAATTTCTCCCTTTTCTAAAAGTTATTTTAGGAGAAATGCCCAAACATTCCCTTAACTGTGTATCTTCCAAAATGAAGGACCAATTTTTGAAAATAATTGTCCTAATCCAAAATGCATCGTTGGAAAAGGTTGTAATAAAATTTGTTCCAATGAAATCTTCCCCAGTTTTGCTATCCGATGTTATTGTAAAGGAAGCTACATTGAGATCATTTATAATAGTAGAATCTTCTTCTGAATGTTCACTTACTGTTTCAACCGTGTATCTCAAAATAGGTGAAAAAATGCCCTGTTCTCTCTTAGATGTAACTTCCCTCAAAAGTTCATTAATGAGTCCACATGGATAACCCCTAGTTGTAAACATGTTTTTTAACAAATTACACTCCTCTTCAAAGTTGCAATCAAGTGTCGACATCCTAGCTGCCCTAACCAATTGTCCTTTTACTACCCCCCGTTTTTGATGTAGGGGGTGGCAGCTGGAAAAATGAAGAAAGGAGTTAGACTAAGTTGTTTTTCGATGGACTCTGGATGTAAATGTACCTAGTTCATAATTCTTGGCTACTAAAACATCCAAATAATTAATGGAGTTAACCTGATAGTCATAGGTGAATTAAAGAAAGTCAGTAGACCCATTCATTTCCATCAAGAGTGTGTCAGCTGATTCTCTATCCCCATTCCAAAGGATAAAGATGTCATCCAGGTACCGTGTATACCAAACGGCCTTCTCTTTGAAAATTGGAACATCAAAAAGAAATTTCCTTTCCCATGCTGCCATAACAGCATTAGCGAAGGTACCCCCACACGGGGAGCCCATCGCTATTCCAGTTTTCTGGAGGAAAAATTTCCCATTAAATATGAAAAAATTATTCATTAGGACAATTTCCAATAGATATATAACCACATCAATATCACAACCCACCATGCCTTCATTCAAAAGGAAGTCTCTCACCCAATCACTTCCTGTATCTTGTGGGATGCAGGTATAAAGATCCCTGACATCTATAGTCAGGAAATTCAAGTTATGATCAAAGGGGACCCTATTAATGCTATCCAAAAATGCCCAAGAATCTTTGCAAATTTGTTTCTGATTCTTCAACACCTCTTTTAATTTACAATCAATGTATTTTGCACAACCATAGGTTATTGATTGTCTTCCATCTATAATGGGTCTCAAAGGTGGATTATTAAGGCCTTTATGTATCTTCGGTAGGCCAAAAATTTTTGGGATGATTGGATACACCATTTTTAAATAATGAAATACATCATTATTAATCCTGTTCTCCAAAAACAAGTCACTAATGAATCCATTAACCCTACGGTATGCTCCATTGATCTCATTAAGTGAGACTTCCACATATGCTGCTGAATTTAACATATCCAAAATTTTATTGTTATAGTCTTCTTTGTTAAAGAAGACCAAACCACCCCCCTTATCAGGTTTGCAAATCTGAACATTTGCATATTCTAGGGTGTCCAAAATGTCTCTTTCCATATCAGTCAAATTACTTCCTTTGTTTGCTCTTTTATATGATTTTTGCAACATACATCGAATATCATTTTCACATATCTTTTCATATAGGAGAATGGATGGGTGTAAGGGTGGGTTGAAGATGCTAGCAACCCTAAAGTCATTAACCAGGCTTGAGGTATTTCTAAACATTACTTTTAAATTTAATTTCCTGGTGAAAAGCTTAAGGTCAATCAGTGTTTTGGCAATGTCACTGTAACAAGTGGGGACAAAGGTCATACCCTTCGCCAGAATATCAACAAGTGATGGATCCGGTACAAAATCAGAATAGTTATAGATCTTAAAATCACCTGTGGAATTCGTTACAATATTCAACTTATCACTGTAACCAACATAAGCCCTCTGGTTATCAGAACTGGAGGTATAAGCCATTACCTCTTCCTCCTGTTCTGATTCTTCCACTTCTTCTGATTCTGGTATCTGGGAACCTATTGCTGGCCAGTTTTGTTCCCACCTTTCTGAAAAAAAATTCCTATTATTGTTGTTATTCCTTTGGTGGGTATCACTGCTGCCATAATTATTTTTATTACTTCTACTGGCAAGCCTTTCCCTTCTCCTAATAGGTGAATTGTCATTATTATCACCATTACCCTGTTCATTTAAATTATTACATGACTCAAAAGAGAGTTCAGTGTCACAGTTCCCAAACTCCACATTTACATTATTCTCACCACTCATGACATTATGGTTAATCCCATTCGCAACTTGTAATTTAGGTAAGGGATAAGCTGTGCCTTTGTTATAGGCCAAAGAGTCCCTATTCAGTTTTTTCATTTTATTCTCTTTCACTTTACACAGAGAATTATCAATACTCAAAAAAACACGCAGGAAATCAAATTTGTACCTTCCAAAATCTTTATCAGCTCTAATGTTACTGTCTAACAAAGTTAAATCAGATTGCAACACCAAAATTTGTTCATTATAATGCTTAATCAAACAGTCAATGAACTCCAGTCCTTGCTTATCGAACAACTGCAATAGTTCCTTATGGGAAGTTGGGAAAGCGCCATTGCCTTAGGCCCTTCGGAATCTGTTTCCTTAAACTGCATTCTTTCAGATACTGCACTTCCACTTGTAACTTTTTAAACTTGAAAAGTTTTATATCAAATGTTTTTAAATTATTAGCTAAATTATTAGAATAATCGCTGCCACCATTTCGGTGTGAATCGGACCCAGCATTGTGAAGAAAACTGCTAGGTTCCTTAAGCCAGTCTGTTAATGTTGGAATAGAGGAAACAGTACCTGAATGAGCATTGGGCCCATTGTTTAATGCCCCAGATCCACTCGGCACCTCAATCCCATTCGAGAGTCCTGTTGTCGGTAAAATTATATTGCCATTGTTCGATTGAACGACTGTCGAAAACGCGACCCTTGAGTTCACCTGATCATTCGATCCTGGGAACCTGCCTGAGCCTCCATTAGGCTGTTGGTCACAAACATTCCTGGCTGCCACGCCACTACTACCACCAATCCTCGCCTCTCCATTTCCAGTCACAATACCAACGCCATTAGTTCCCAAGACTCCCGCAACCTGGCTTGCGAGAGTATCAACGCGTTGAGTCAGTAGCTCAATAAGAGCTGTTAACTTCCCCATGCCAGCAGATTCGTTACCATTGGAGTTGGAGTTAAATTCCGACGAACTTGCATCAAACGAATCTGCATTCTCGAACAACATTTGCGAACCAGTAGCCATGGTGTTACACTGACAAACACCACACAAACTCAACCAAAATATATTAAACGTATCAAAGCACAAAAAACACCACGCTGGACACAAAGTTGTAGATTAGATTAGCGCTTTCGTTTTTACAAAATGGACAAACTTCTTCAGATAAAAAACAGAGGAAATTAGATGCTTAAATACAAGTGCAAAATGACATCACATCCTGTCAATAAAATCTTGCAAGACATAAAATTTCTTATTACAAATGTTCTCATCCACATTGATACAAAAAGACATACATACATATAAATAAAAATTTATATCTAATAATATATCTAGTAGTTAAATAAACAGAGCATAAACTCCCTATCTAAGTAATGCCCTTAATTTTAATAAACTGGTAATGGAGATGGTGTCATTTAATCCAGGAGACACCGAGGAATTAAGTTTCAGTTGCCAAACTAACTCCCTTTCTTCTAACTTCAAGGGGGAAGGACCCCCTCTACCATTATCTAAGATGTTCTCAATAACTAGGAAGTGGAAACTATGGTGGGGGAACATTGTAACATGTCTTGCTAAGGCATTTGTGGTATTACCGTTAGAAACAGCATAAACATGTTCATAGATCCTATTTTTAAAGGCTCTATCTGTTTTCCCTACGTAATATGCAGGACAGTCGTGACACATAGCAAGGTAAACAACCCCTCTTGTGTTACAATTAAATTTGTCATTCAGATAAAATCTTTTCCCTAAGACTTCAAAAGACTTAGTTACATAAATATGTTTGCACATGTTACACACCCCACATTTTGTCATACCAAAATGTGGTCTGTATTTTACATTTTGTCGTAGTTCTAAGATACTTTTCAAATTTCTCCCTTTTCTAAAAGTTATTTTAGGAGAAATGCCCAAACATTCCCTTAACTGTGTATCTTCCAAAATGAAGGACCAATTTTTGAAAATAATTGTCCTAATCCAAAATGCATCGTTGGAAAAGGTGTAATAAAATTTGTTCCAATGAAATCTTCCCCAGTTTTGCTATCCGATGTTATTGTAAAGGAAGCTACATTGAGATCATTTATAATAGTAGAATCTTCTTCTGAATGTTCACTTACTGTTTCAATCGTGTATCTCAAAATAGGCGAAAAAATGCCCTGTTCTCTCTTAGATGTAACTTCCCTCAAAAGTTCATTAATGAGTACACAGGGATAACCCCTAGTTGTAAACATGTTTTTTAGCAAATTACACTCCTCTTCAAAGTCACAATCAAGTGTCGACATTCTAGCTGCCCTAACCAATTGTCCTTTTACTACCCCCCGTTTTTGATGTAGGGGGTGGCAGCTGGAAAAATGAAGAAAGGAGTTAGACTAAGTTGTTTTTCGATGGACTCTGGATGTAAATGTACCTAGTTCATAATTCTTGGCTACTAAAACATCCAAATAATTAATGGAGTTAACCTGATAGTCATAGGTGAATTCAAGAAAGTCAGTGGACCCATTCATTTCCACCAAGAGTGTGTCAGCTGATTCTCTATCCCCATTCCAAAGGATAAAGATGTCATCAAGGTACCGTGTATACCAAACGGCCTTCTCTTTGAAAATTGGAACATCAAAAAGAAATTTCCTTTCCCATGCTGCCATAACAGCATCAGCGAAGGTACCCCCACACGGGGAGCCCATCGCTATTCCAGTTTTCTGGAGGAAAAATTTCCCATTAAATATGAAAAAAGTATTCATTAGGACAATTTCCAATAGATATATAACCACATCAATATCACAACCCACCATGCCTTCATTCAAAAGGAAGTCTCTCACCCAATCACATCCTGTATCTTGTGGGATACAGGTATAAAGATCCCTGACATCTATAGTCAGGAAATTCAAGTTATGATCAAAGGGGACCCTATTAATGCTATCCAAAAATGCCCAAGAATCTTTGCAAATTTGTTTCTGATTCTTCAACACCTCTTTTAATTTACAATCAATGTATTTTGCACAACCATAGGTTATTGATTGTCTTCCATCATGTGATGGAATTCCAATAACTGATCATAACTCCCTTTCCATAACAAAAACAGATCATCGACAAAACATGGATAGAAAATAACATGTTGCTTATATGCCATGCCATCATTCCAAATATACATTTTATCATTGAAGGTAAACACGTTATTCTTAAGGATCACCTCTAAAAAGTGACATATAAGGTCCGTCTGTACTGGTCCATAGTCACTATTCGCAGTAAGATATTCATGCAACTATTGCACACCCAAATCATTGGGGATGATGGTAAAAAGTGAATGTACATCAAATGTAATGAAAATCACATAATCTAAATAATGAATTTGTGTAGTGCACATGTAAAGATCTACAAGAAATTGTTTCAAATCTCTAAGTACAATTTTGTTCTGACCTATCACAGGTCATAGGTGCTTTTCTACATAAACCGATAAGGGTTCTGTCACCCAACCTCCTCCTGCAACTACAGGTCACATCAGTGGGTTCAGGGCTCATTTGTGGACTTTCTGTAAACCTTGTATCAAAGGTATCAGGGGAATTGACCACCCTTAGGTACTTATAAGTATCTTCTGTGATCAGCCCTCCTATCAAAATATCTAACAACATTCCAGAAACAGATTCCATAATTCTATGGACTTCCGTGATGGTAATCTCCCTATAATACTTCTCTTCATTCAGCATGTCTTGCATTGACTGAATATAATGGGTGCTGTCCATGACTACAATGAGACCTCCTTTATCGACTACAATGAGACCTTCTTTATCTGCTGCTCTTACAGATGTCAGCTCATTGCGCTGTAACTTTTTAAGGTGATTCTCTATATAATTCAGGTCATTCCTGCCATATCTACTCCTATTTTTACTCTTATTATCATAGAACCTAAAGATCTCATCTTCTGTTAACTTCATAAAGGCATCAATTAAAGGGTTATTAGCTGGAACATATGGACTCAATTTCCTAAAGGAAGGAGGCTGTGGATCACATTCCCCAAACTGCAGTCGTAACATAACATTTCTACAAAAGACTTTCAAGTCTAAAATGGCATCTGATAACCTGCTCTCACATGAGGGAATAAAATTCAGCCCACTATTCTAAACTTTGCTTTCTTCTAATGATAACTCATTTGAGTAAATGTTCCACATCAATGACTCCCTACATTCCCCCACATTTTCTTGATAGTTTGATTTGGATTTATTTCCCCTGAAAATTTGCGCTTCTGGTGCCCTCGACTCATTGATCTCATTCTCCTGCCTCCCCTGTCCAAGGAAGATGTCCTAACATACTATTATTCTGTAAAGAGGTACTAAGAGGGCTTCCATCTTTTCAACCATTCACCTTATTAACCTTAGGGCTAATAACCCTCTCCTGTATTGTGGTGTTATTCACAACTTTGTTAACAACAATATTGGGATATAAATTACTATTACATTCCTGTTGTACTTCTAAAGTTTCATTAAAACATTCCCCTTCAACATCATCAGCTGATAATGAAACCACACTATCAGCAGAAGGTAATGCACCAGCATCATTCAATTTATTGTTATTCACATTTTGTATATCAATGGTTATAACATTAGTATTATTATTGACATTCATTCTATGTTTAATTACATTCTGTAAATCACCAGAATTAACATCAGAACTATTGTTGCCCCGTACATTCATTCTATTGGGTTGTTCAACATGATGTCCATTCCTAGGCCACATAAAAGCGTGACCTAGTTTAAAGTCATTTATGTCTCTTGATATCTTTATTCTTTTTTGTTGCGTGAGCTTTCGCTCAAAAACTGCCACACCATCCAATAAACTCTCAAACAGAGGGTTTACAGTTTTTATAGAATATTTATTAACAACATATTCTTGTTTTACTCTCACAGCTTCTCTCAATCTGTCCTCTTCAGGTCTAAAAAAGTCTATTAATAAATTCATATACTTTGTGCTTACCTCTAAATTGGCAATGAGCCAATATCTATAAGACCAGCAGATAAAGTAGGTCTTATTGTAGTCATGGACAGCACTCATTATATTCAGTCAATGCAAGAGATGCTGAATGAAGAAAAGTATTATAGAGAGATTACCGTCATGGAAGTCCATAGAGTTATGGAATCTGTTTCTGGAATGTTGTTAGATATTTTGAAGGAAGGGCTGATCACAGAAGATACTTATAAGTACCTAAGGGTGGTCAATCCCCTGATACCTTTGATGCAAGGTTTACCAAAAGTCCACAAATAAGCCCTGAACCCACCAATGAGACCTGTAGTTGCAGGTGGAGGTTGGGTGACAGGACCCTTATCGGTTTATGTAGAAAATCTGAAACAACAGAAAACTCTGCGAGTACGGCAGCTGCACAGTCTCAATAAAGGTAAATGCACATCAAAAAAGTAGAAAGACCAGCATACAGTAGCACCAAAAAATACTTTAATAAAAGTATTCTTAAAAACAACAAACCAGTTTCAGCTGTTAACTGATCACATGTCCTATGAATTATGTATTTAAAGTATTTCTTAATTTGTTGTTATTCACACTGATGAAGGCTATGTAACTATACAGCCGAAACCGGTTTGTTTTTTTAAGAATACTTTTATTAAAGTATTTTTGGTGCCACTGTATGCTGGTCTTTCTACTTTTTTATGTAGAAAAGCACCTATGACCTGTGATAAGTCAGAACAAAATTGTACTTAGAGATTCAAAACAATTTCTTGTAGACCTTTACAAATGCACTACACAAATTCATTATTTAGATGATGTGATTTTCGTTACATTTGATGTACATTCACTTTTTACCATCAGCCCCAATGATTTGGGTGTGCAATTGTTGCATGAATATCTTACTGCGAACAGTGACTATGGACCAGTACAGACGGACCTTATATGTCACTTTTTAGAGGTGATCCTTGAGAATAACGTGTTCACCTTCAATGATAAAATGTATATTCAGAACGATGGCGTGGCTATGGGCACTTCGTGTGCCGATAGCTACGCCACCATGTTTTTGGCACACTGGGAGAACATTGTGCTGTTTCAGAAAGAAGCATATAAGCGACATGTTATTTTCTATCCATGTTTTATCGATGATCTGTTTTTTGTTATGGAAAGGGAGTTATGATCAGTTATTGGAATTCCATCACATGATGAATTAATTGACAGTGTGCCTGAAATTCACCATGGCGTGGTCATATCAATGCATAAAATATCTAGACCTCTATATAGAGAAGTTGGAGAATGGCCTTATTAACACTGGTGTCTTTCGGAAATCATGTTATAGGAACTCCCTATTGATTAGATCAAGCATGCGCCCTGGTCATATTTTCAAAAATTTGATAAAAGGCCAAGGCACGAGGGCGTCCAGATTGAACCCTATGTATGAAGGGTTTCAGAATGAGATTGATAATCTGGAATCCAGGCTTAAGACTAGAGGATGCCATCAGGAAGAAATACAACGGAATTTGTCAGACATCAGTGTTTTGAGGGAGACTATAGCTTTGCCCTATTTTGGACTTCATACAAATGTTATAAGATCGACAGAACAAGGTTATATTAATAGCCATCTGAAAGTACCCCTCTTTTGTACCAGTGACAATAAGGATTTGGTTGAGATTTTCAGTAAGAACTGGTCCATACTGATGATTGATACAGAAATCAGTGAACTAGTGGGTGAGAGACCCAGGTTCCTATATAAAAATAGGAAGAACTTGAAAAGACTCCTTTGTTATGATAGGAGAGTCAATGAGTTTCAGAGTGAAGGGTGTTCAACGCAACCTTGTGGCAGATGTAACTTTTGTTCATTCATCAATACCTCCAATATATTTTTTCATCCAGATCTTAATAGAGAATTTGTATTTCATGTCTCAGCCACCTGTATGACATCAAATGTCATCTGACTTTTGGAATGTGAATCTTGCTACACATTTTATGTTGGCAAGATTAACAAGGTTTTTAGAGACAGAATAAGAGAACACATGTATAATGTTAGAATAAAGGCAGATCATAATGCACTTTCGAAACATATTATACAAGCAGGAGAAACACATAGATTCAACTTTAGAGCTTTGGAGGTTATAACACCACATATAAGGGAAGGTGATATTAGAAATCACACTGAATATAGGGAGACAAATTGGATTATTACCCTTACAGCTGACAGAGACAAAGGACTAAATGAGAGGGCTTCCATTAAACCTCTACTCAAAAAACAGAGGGTACAGAAATAGAATATATATATATATATACATATATATATATTATATATATATATATATTATTTTTTTATGATTCTATTTGTATTTTTAGTTGTGATATCAATTAATTTTAATTAATTTTATATTTTTAAAGTGTGTATTTTTAGAGCGCTTTAAAATGAAGCCTTAAAAGTGTTCTGATTGATTAATTAGTGTTAGCTGTGATTGGATAATGCATTTTATAAATGTAGAGGCTTTTTAATGTTTGTTAGATGGTCTGAAGAAGCTCATTAGCGAATGCGCTTACCTATTTTGACGTTGTCTTAAAACATTTATGAAAAAGGAGAACAAGGAACTGCCTGGTTGGTTCGTTGCTGTTTTTTGCTGTGAATTATTGTGTTTCATACTTTTTTGCGATGAAGCCATCATCCTGTGGTATACTTCCTGGTTTATTGTTTTATATTTATTTAACAACAAATGATCCTTTGTTCCATATGACTTTCTTTTATTGACCTTTTGTTCTACTGCCATAATTGAGTTTTCTTCTAAATTTCTATAAACTCTGTCAGCGTCAATTCCCATGTATAGTTTATACGTCGTTGGAAGTCAAGTTATTTGTCTATAATTTTTAGGGTAGCTTGCAGGTTCACTCTTGATTAGGAGCATTGTTTTTCCTGTTATTAACCAGTGTGGTGTCTGTTTGGGGTGTGCATATAAATAGCTCTTACTCATGGCTAGATCCTCATGTAAAGAAGTTAATACTTTAAGCCAAAAGTTAGGTACTGCATCTGGGCCTGTAGTTTTCCAATTAGAGGCTTTTCTCAACTTCGCTTCAATTTCTCTTGCTATTATTTCATCCCATTTCATATCCTGTACCTTTAAAATTCTTATTCTTTCTTTTATTTCTTCTGTCCATTTAGCATATTTGTTGTCTTCCACAGGATCTTCATAGATACTTTTCCAAAATGTATCTACTTCCTCTTTTTTCAGCGGTCTATCAATTCCTTTTACCTTATTTCCCAATTCTCTATAAAACTTTTTTGGGTCTTCAGTAAATTGCTTATTTTGTGCTTTTCCCTTTTATTTATCTTCATATCTTCTGTGGCTTTCCGCCTGCTTTGAAATTTTTAGTTTGTTATCTCCAGTAGTGTATTGGATCCTGGTCTGTTCTAATACTGCAGATTGCTTTTATCACATCTATCTTTCTTAATATTTTTGTTGATCTGTTCCCTCTTCTATAATCTTCTAACAATGACACTTCTTGCCTTAGCTGCTTTATAATTTTCTCTATTTGATATTTCCATGATGGTATTTGCTTTCGCCCCCCCCCCCCTTTTCCCTCGCTACCTTATGTTCCTGTGGTTGAATTTTATCGGTTATTAATTCAGCTGCACAGTAATATATTCTGTTTACTTCTGTTATATCACATGGATCTCTATGGACAGTCCTAATTACTGTGTTCATTTGTTTTATCAAACTTCTGACTTTTGGGGTTTTATTAACCTTCTGCAGTCTATTTCTCTCACTGATCTTGATATATCTATCTTTGTCTATTAAATCAAGCAACTCTTCTCTTAACTCCTTTTCTTCCATACTGAGGGCACATCCCTTGTTTTCTGTTTCCTGCGGCGATTCTATAGAAAGTTCTATAACATCTTCTTGTGGCACATTCTCTTCAGTTTCATCCTGTGTCATCTGTTGTTTTGTCATATGAAAACCCACTGGCCTATCATTCCTCAGCATTGACTGCATCAGAGCTTCCATGGTTCCCTGTTCCTTTCCTTCCTGTCTAGCTTCAAGTGAACTTTTATACTGGTTTCCTGTGGAAGGCTCCAAAATATCTTGACATGGCACCTGACCTGTTGATTCCTGTTCCACTTGTTTCCCCCTTTTATCTGTGGTTAGTTTCATCCCATGTGCCTTCAGTCTTGCATTCCATTTCCCAATCCTTTGCTGAAGTTCTTGTCAGAGTCTGCTAGTAATGCCACATCATCTACATACAGCAACTTTGTTGATCTGTCCCCGCCTACCTGTTTGTTAATGCGGTACGTATAGCAGTGGGCTCAGAGCTGAACCCTGGTGCACACTCACTCTCACTGGGAACCCCTCTGTGAGGCTAAACACTGTTCATACTTGAGTCATTGGGTCCTTGTACATAGCCTGCATTACTTCTAACAATGTTTCTGGGACTTCGAACCACTGCAGTACTGTCCAAATCAGCTTTCTTGGGGACTTGGCATATGCTTTCTTCATGTCTAGGAATGCCTAGTTGGACTCTTTCCTCATCTCTAGCTTCTTGTCAACTATATGTCTCACTGCAAACATTGGGTAAGTTGTGCTGCATCCTAATTTGAATGTGAACTGCTCATCTCCCATCTTGCATTCTAATACTCTGTGTATCCATTTATCAATCACCCTCTCCAGAACTTTCATGCAATGTGACAGGAGTTTAATGCCTCTGTGCTGCCCACAGTTGTGGATGTCCCCTTTTTTCTTGTAGACTGGCATGAGTATGCTTATTCTCCAGTCATGTGGGATATGCTTGTCTCTCCACATGGCTTTTAGTACCCTCATAACATAAAACAGATGAAAATATCAGTAAGACCTGTTCAGTTAATATCTTTAATTAGAATATTCAGATGTTTTATACAAAGGGACTTCATCAGACTGAAGTATAAATCAAACTACTGGTTAAATAGCACTGAAGTTGCATGTCAAAATTCAACCAATAAAGTACACTTATACATATAAACACATTTTCTATACAAAAATGTCACATTAAAATGTTTCTGAATGTTTGTATTTCTAAACACTTTTACAGTCTTCTGCACCCTTTAGCCTTGTTGGCTTTAATACATCATGTGAAAACTGCCACATAGTACAAAGTAAGTCTCCTCCGTCTGTACTCCTACTTAATTACAGCCAGTCTTACTAACTTAATTTACAAGCAATAACTATCTGCCCCTCCACAGAATTTCACATCTCAATACCCCTTATATTTTACACAAGCCCCAAAATGGAAAAGTACATTCCTGAGATAACTAAGGTAACTTTTACTGGCAACAAATCACTGACTTTTCCACAGGCAAGAATTAGGATATGAACTATCAGTCATTGAAATAGTTATAAAATCTCTTCGATGGTCCATATTAAACACATAGCAATACTTATCTCAGTAGTCTATGTGAAGAAATTAGACACTGTCATTTGTGCTGGCATGTATGGTTGAGTTTTTGTACATAATTCCAGATGAACTTGTGTATTATATGCCAGCATGACTAGCTATGATATCGTAAGTAAGTTTTTACATTTTGATTTTTAATCTGTCTGTACAGAAAGTTTTAAAGACTTCAGCAGTGTTCCTTTATATTTCTAACTGTGCATATTGATGAAGAAGATTCTAAATGCAGATTGTCTCAGAATCAGCTGATCTGCAGATGGTGTCATTGGCATGTTGATAGTTGCTATGTTACATACAACAGTTGACAGGAAGGAACTTTAGTAAACAGCTGTCGGTTGATTTTCAAAATATGAAATGAAAATTAGAACTGGAAGTTTATAAAAAAATCCTGCTGAAGACAATTGAAGTAGTCAGTTGTGTAAGTGTATCAGAGATCTTAAACTGGGGCACGTTGCTTTGAAGTGTGTAATAAGGGGGTACATTAGGGCTGGACAGAAGTATCCAGTCCGGTCTCAGGTTATAGTGCATGTTCCTGTTGTGTTTTTGGAGAAAATTGTGAAATATTACTCCTGTTTAAGTGACAGTCTCCTATTGGAGTCAGTAGTGAGGATTGACACTCCTTAGTTACTGACCCAGGATAGTGGGGAACGTAACATTATTGTTGGCAATCTGGTGAGATATTGTCTGGACGTTACATTATTTGGTTGTAGCAGGGTGGGACTTTTAATTGGACTTCAGTAGCCTGTGGGTAGTTGTCATTAAGGTGTGCACTTTTGACAGCCACAAAGTAAACATACAAAATCGCAGTCCACCACAGTTTTATGTATTTTTACTTAGTCACTTACAGCAAGCAAAGATGTCAGCAGAAGGCTATAGTAAGCTGACAAAGAACGAGTTGGCCAAGGAGTGTGAAGCCAAAGGACTGGTGGATGCCAACCTAAGGAAGCAATTATTTCAGCATTAGTCACAGCTTCAGCTCAGACCAGTCATTCTGAGGATATCCAGTTAGGTATTGGGGAGGTGTGGCCTGCCGAGACAGGGAACTCCACATTTCTTTCAGAGGACATGAGAATCCATTAATAGTTAAGGAGACAAGAACTGGACACTAGGAGAAACAGCATCAATATGAATTGGAGGCCAAATGACTGGAGGCTGAGGAGAAACAGCATCAAAATGAACTGAAGGCCAAATGTTTAGAACCCCAGGAAAATGGGAGATAGCGCTGGCATGAAGTGGAGCTTCCTACCCTTTTAGAGGGTCATGGAGGTAATGGGCAAGGGAATAACTGGACCCCATGAGCTATAAAGGTCAGCAAACCTTCCCTTAATACTAGGATAGGAATGAATTGGATAGTTTTATTCATATATTTGACAGGCTACGTAGACAGTATGATGTTGACCGTGAGCTCTGGGTTTGGCTCCTTACTTCCTTACTCCATGGTAAAGCTGTTCAGGCCATATAAAAATTGTCTGATGTAGATTGATTGAATTATGATAAAGTTAGGAGCTGTCTTCTAGATTGTTTTAAAAGAGCACCTGAAGCTCATAGAAAAAAGTTTCATGAATATAGACGCAAGGCAGATGAAAGCGTATGTGATTATATTGCTGATTTAATTACTTATTTTCACAGATGGGTGAGTGGGTTTTAGGTTACCACTTTTGAGGGACTGGCAGACCTTTTGGTGAGGGAACAAGCCTCAGTACCTTGCCTGATGGCATGAGAATCTGTTAGAAGACAGAGTGTGTAACTCTGCAGAGGAGTTGGGGAGAAAAGGGGATCTCTACTTAGCAAGCAGAGCACCAATGCATAAGAAAGGGATACCCAATACTGTACATGGACATAAGTGAACCCATGGGGCAGTCTAAATCACTCCAACAGAGTATACCAGTAACAAGTGAAACTACTAATCCAGGTACATGGTTAGGGATTAAATGCTTCAAATGTAACTAGAGGGGTCACATAGCAGTCAAATGTCCATTGAGGCAAGGTGAAAAACAAAAGGTGAGGGAGCCAGCAAGTGGGGATGACAAACTGCCAGTGGTAAGTTTTTGGAAACAACAGGGCTGCCAAACTATTACCAAAATTTATATAACAGTTTCTGATATAACTATTGTGATGCCTGCAGTTGTTAGAGAAGATTAGGACTTACTTGGACAGTCCACTCCAGTCAGAGCTTTGGTATGGACCCCATTCCAAATACCTCTGGTTAGGGTTCATCTTGACTGGGAGGCTGGAAGAGGAAGCAAGCAGGTAGGTGTGTTTGAGGATATTCCTGCAGATGTCCTGATAGGGAATGACTTTGCTGCAGTACCTTGTGTGCATGCAGCAACATGCATCAAGCTTGGAGACAGGCATGCAGGTCCAGTAGCCTGGTGGAGACCCAGACAGATCTCCTACCTGAAGCTGGGAAATGGGTGGTGGCTGTTTCAGACAAGAACCTGTCCTGTGGCAGTAAGTCTGAAAGTGAGACACAACTGCTGGTACATACAGATGTTCCCTTGGACATGGTGGCTGCAAGAACAGAGGTGAGTGACAGTACCCAGACTGACAGTGAGGCACAACTGTCAGAAGTTATTAGGCATCCTGTGGAAGTGGAACTTGTGTCTGAGGATATTTCTAAAGATGTCTTGATAGGGAATGACTGTGATGATGCAGGGCCTTGTGTGCATGCATTGGCACATTCAGGCTTAGAGACAGGCATGTAGGTCTGGTAGCCAGGAGAGACCCAAGCAGATCTCACACCTGAAGCTGAGACTGGTGTGGTGGCTGTTTCAGAGAAGGAACCATCTTGTAACAGTGCAATAAGTTTGAAAGTGAGCCACTGCTTCTGGGAGATACCAATGTTCCCTTGGACACACTGACTACAAGGATGGAGGGGAGAAAAGCTGCTGGGAGGTGCCAATGTTTCCTTGGACACGCTGCCTGCAAGGATGGAGGGAGAAACAGTATCCAGATTGACAGTGAGGCACAGCTGTTGAAAGTTACTAGGCTTCCTGCAGAAGGAGTGCTTGGGAGGATCACAAATGTAGAGTTGAGACAGGCTCAACTTATGGACCCTATATTATAAGGCTTGAGGGAGATGGCTAAGGAAGCACCTCAGGCTCATGGAAGAAGAGAATCTGTATATGGGAACAAAGGTTTGTTGCATAGAAAGTTGACTCCTAAGGGAGGGCTGGAGGGTTAGGTAGTATGGCAGTTGGTGGAGCCTAGAGCCTAGCATCTGCCACTTCTAGCTTTAGTCCCTAATATTCCTTATGCAGGTGATATTGAGCCAGATAAGGAAGGCTTGCTGCATAAAGACTGGACTTCTAAGGGAGGGCTAGAAGGTTAGATAGTATGGCAGCTAGTGCAGCCTAGAGCCTAGCATCTGCCACTTCTAGCTTTAGTTCCTAATATTCTTTTTGCAGGTGATATCAATGAAGAAAAGGCGGCAAATGCTTTGCTATAAATTTGCAGCAGGTACTGAGGGAGATACTGACTGACCAAGGTGTCACCATCATGTCATGGACTGACTGGTCTGCAGAAGCATTGTGGGGTGACACATTTAGAGACCACCCCCTGCCACCCTAGACTAATAGTATTGTGGAGAAGTTAAGCTCTACATTAAAGACTATGCTATGGGCATTTGCAGACCAATTTAAAGGGCAAAGTTAAACATTAAACCCAGTAAGTGTCAGGTGGGTATGGCAAAGGTCACTTAGGACACAGAGTTGGGAGTGGTAGGATTAGGCCAGAACAGGTCAAAGTGGAAGCTATTCAAGCATGGCCAGTTCCTGTTGCTAAAAAGCAAGTGAGAGCATTTCCAGGGACAGAGCGGTACTGTGGAAATGTATGCCCAGTTGTGGTGCAGTGGCTGCACCCCTTACTGATCTAACTAGGAAAAATAAACTGGATAAGGTAGTGTGGACCACATATTGTGAATAGTCATTCAAAAAACTTAGAGATTTTGGGATGACCCCCTGTGTTAGTCAGACCACATTATAGCAAAGAAATTGTTGTGCACAGTAGATGCTTCAAATTATGGGGTGGGGGCTCTACTTAACCAAGTTTCTTCAGAAGGAGAAGAACACTGTTGTGGGGTTAATAATACCAATGCAAATAGATTGTCCAGGAGAGGAGTGGGTTCATATTCCCAGACACACCCATTTTTCCTCAAGCATAATTTTTCAAAGGCCACTTGAAAACCATGCTTGAGTCATGGGGGAGAAATTTGAGGAAATTAGACACTGATTTGTGCTGGCATGTCTGGCTGAGTTTTTGTACATAATGTAAAAGAAAAACTGGAGCGCTGGACACCATGGCTTAAAACTTTCATGCACTTCAGTGAAAAAGGTAAGTGCTTTCACAGAAAACAAACCAGCTTCTTCAGACCATATAAGAAGTTACACAAACCACTCACACACACACACAAACACACACACACACACACACACACACACACACATATATATATATATATATATATATATATAAATTCAAAAAGAAATTCTCCAATGAAAACAATCTTCCAGTCTAAAAACACAGCCCACTGGAGCAGGGAACTGGCCAGTAAAGATGTGCTGTATCAACACACCCCTTTAAAAACAAGAATATTAAAACAGTGACATTGAAAACTTATCAGAACCAATAGTATCGTGAAAAAGGTACACACCTCTCTGACATTTAAATATTAATGTTTAAGGGGCCGAGACTTAAGAACTGGCTTCAAAGATGCATGTTCATTCAGCCCTGGAAATACATTTCCTTTCAAAACAAGTATTCATTTCATTTCTTTTTTTTCAATGATATTCTTGAAGTCCCCACCCCTCAAATTTTCAGACACTAATTCTAATACACGAAACTTAAAACTGTGCCTGCTCCCATTCTTTTTAACATGTTGAGCTAATCCACTCGCACTCTTCTGATTACGTATGTCCCCCAAGCGTTATAGAATCCTTTCTTTAAACATTCTATTGGTCTTACTGATGTAGAAAACTTCACACATCGTACACTTTCCGTAAGATATTAATTCTTGGTCTTACAATTGGCATAAAAATCAAAACTAATTTCTTGCTTAGTTTGAGTGTACCAGAGAGGTACAACTCCAAAAATGTTGACAAGCCTTACATAGTCTACACCGAAATGTCCCACATCTATCTAAATCATCAAAAAAAATTTGTTCAAAATGCTTATAACGTGTGAAGCTTTCTACATCGGGAAGACCAATAGAATGCTTAAAGATTTAATGTAAGTGTCAGTGTGTCATAGGTCTTAAAGTGGGGCGCATTGCTCTGAAGTGTGTAATAAGGAGTTACATTAAGAATGGAGAGACGTATACAGTCTGATCCCAGGTTGTACAGTATATTCCTGTTGAGCTGTTAGGGGAAACTTTGAAATTTTACTCCTGTTTAAGTGACGGTCTCCTATTGAAGTCGGTAGTGAGGATTGAAGCTCCTTAGTTAGTGACACAGGATAGTGGGGCATGTCACATTATTGTGGGAAGTCTGGTGGGATATTGTCCGGATGTCACAGCATCTATTAAAACCACCATGATTCTCATCCCTTCTACTATTTTCTCACTCTCTACCCTAAATTACCCATAGGTAAAAAAGACCCCCACTTTCACATTCTCAAAACCATCCTTAGATTTACCATATAACTTTCACCTTCTCAAAACCTTCCTTAGGTTTACCATGTGACTCTCACCTTCTCAACACATTCCTTAGGTTTACTGTGTGACTCACCTTCTCAAAACCATCCTTAGATTTACCATATGACTTTCATCTTCTCAAACCCTTCCTTAGATTTACCATATGACTTTCACCTTCTCAAAACCTTCCTTAGATTTACCATGTGACTTTCACCATCTCAAACCCTTCCTTAGATTTACCACATGACTCTCACCTTCTCAAAACCTTCCTTAGATTTACCATGTGACTTCTTCTCAAAACATTCTTTAGATTTACCATATGACTTCACCTTTTCAAAACATCTATTAGATTTACCGTATGACTTTTACCTTCTCAAACCCCTCCTTGGATTAACATGTGACTCTCACCTTCTCAAAACCTTCTTTGGTTTACCATATGACTTCACCTTCTCAAACCCTTTTTTAGATTTACCATGTGACTCTCACCTTCTCAAAACCTTCCTTAGATTTGCCATGAGACTCTCTCCTTCTCAAAGCCTTCCTTAGATTTGCTATATGACTTTCCCCTTCTCAAAACCTTCCTTAGATTTGCCATATGACTTTCACCTCTCAAAACCTTCCTTATTTTTACCATATGACTTCTCCTTTTTCTACAAATTCTACTCCTGTGCAGATGTTCTTAATCTCACATTGCTGCAGTCCTTACACTTGGGTAGTCCGCTGTCCTCGGTCGGCCCGAATATCAAAGTATTAGGCTGACGTCGGTCAAGGCGCTTAAGACTGACATCAGGACGTCAGGGTATAAATGCGCATGACCGACGTCATATCCTCAGTCTTTTTTACCGCATGGTCCGATGCAGAAGCAGCGCAAGTGCCGCTCAGCGCTCTGAAATTTTTCAATTCGGAGTTTCAGACCGAGTCAAAGTTGGCTAAGTACCCCGCTGGGGAATATTTTAGTTTTTCTTGCCTCAGTGGTTTACCGGATGTCAGAAAAGTGAATAACTGTATTTCTTGTGGGAAACAGATACCGCATAGAGATTATCATACTTTGTGTATTCCTTGTTTGGGGCCTGAGCACGACGTTGTTGGGTGTCGCTTTTGTGCTAGGTTCAATAAAGCACTATTAGCGAAGGTTAGATTGTGCCAGGTTGGTCTTTGGGAAGCGGTGCAATTATAATATGCCGTTGGATGCTCCGGCGCCGCTTCTTCGAAGAAGCGCAAAGACAAAGCAGCTAAACCCAGGCAAGAAGAGTCGTCCGTACCAGACGCCGGTTCTTTAGAGGCGTCAGTGGAACCAGTGGGTCCGCCGGAGGCTTCTCTGGAGTCCCAAGGGGAGACTTTACTATTGCAGGATGTGGCCTCTCAGGAGGCAGGTCAGGCTGAAGGGGCTTCTCAGGTTACTGTACTCCCCTCCCTTCCTAGGGTGGTTAGGCCCTCTTCTTCTATTTCTAAGGCTTCTCCCAGAGGCAGGCCAGGTCTAGCTTCTGTTGGTGTCACTCCTAGTTCTTCAGGATCTGTGCCCAAGAAGCACATGCTTAAAATGGCAGAAGATTTAATTACTTTGATTAGAGGTTCTTTGCCCCCTCCTGATAAGAGGCCTAGGGTGGAACCAGAGTTGGGGAGTTTTGAGCAGGCTTCGGATGTTTCAGAGTCTTCGGCTGAAGACTTGCAGGAGTATTCTCCTTATTCTGATTCTGATGTGGATGATTCTACTCCTTCTGCTTCTCCTCCAGAGGATTTTTCTTTTTCAGAGACCCTTCATTCCATGAGGGAACATTTTAAGTGGGAAGGTCAGGACTTCTCTGATTCCAGGAAAAGGCTTAGGGAATTTCTGCTTTTACCCCAGCATAGGCCTTTGGCTATACCACCTGTTCTGGATGTTGTGGAAGATGTGTTCGCAGAGGCTTCACTTAATCCTGATTCTTTGCCTCCTGCTCCTGTTAAACCGGACAGGTATTACAGGGTGCCTGAAGCTCATAAATATCTTTATAAGAGCCCTAGGGCGGACCCAGAAACTGTTAGTCAGGGACCTAAGGGTGTCAAGGCCTCTGCTGTGAAAAATCCGGTTCCTCCAGATAAAGAGGCCAGGGCTTTGGATAGATGGGGAAAGAAAGTCTATACTTCTTCCACCTTAGCTATGAGGGCTTTGAATTGCCAGTTTCACATGTTGAAATATCAAAACTATCTTCTTTCTCAATTGAAGTCTAAGGTTGATGCTCTGGCAGAAGGTATTGAGTGTAAAGAATTACAAGATTTGGTACATGTTTCTGAACAGGTGGGTAAGCACTCTTTACAATGTGGTTTTGATGCTGTACAGGCCTCCTCTAGGGTGGCTGCCACTGGGTCAGTTCTTCGCAGGCACGCCTGGCTGAGGGATCAGAATTTATCTGACCATGTTAAGACAAGGATTTTAGATGCTCCTTTACAGTCTGATGTGTTGTTTGGTTCACCTGTGGAAGCAGTCTTAAAGAAAATGGAAGACAAGGCTAAGTCTATGCAGACTGTTAAAGATTTTTTGCAAGTTCAGCCTCCGAAATTTAGTAGGAACTGGCCTGCTAAGGGGTGGACGTACCCTTCTTATGATTCACAGTCTAGGGGTAGATCTAGACGTGGTAGGGGCAGAGCTCAGGGCTCTTTCAGACCTAGAACAGGGAGTTCACTCAAGTCTTTGGGTGAGGGCAGGGGCCAGTCCTTTCGTAAACAGGCCCAATGACCTACCTTTTCAGCTGCCAGAGCCTTCTTGTCTGGCAGCACCTTTGGGAGGAAGGTTGGCACTTTTCAAGGAAAATTGGAGTTTAATTACCCAAGACAGATGGGTATTGGATATCATACACCAAGGTTACAAGTTTTATTTCCATACCTTGCCTCCTTTCAAAGGCATGCCAGACGCTCCTCCTCAGCAAAGAATAGAGGCTCACAAACAAATTTCTCTGCTGCTTCAAATAGGGGCCATACAGCCGGTCCCTCTGCCAGAAGTGGGCCTAGGATTTTATTCTCGCTTGTTCCTAGTACCAAAGAAGGGGAACATGTGGAGACCAATTTTGGATTTATCTATCCTCAACACTTATCTGGACATTCCCAAGTTCAAAATGTTGACGTTACAACAGCTTTTACCTCTGCTGGGCAAAGATCACTGGATGGTGACTCTGGATCTCAAGGAGGCGTACCTTCATGTTCCTATCAGGCTAAGTTGCAGGAAGTATCTGCGTTTCAGGGCTGGGACTTCTCATTATCAGTTCTCTGCATTGCCCTTTGGCTTATCTACTGCACCCAGAGTGTTCCGCGAAGGTTCTGGCTCCAGTAATAGCTTTCTTCAGGCTAAAAGGAATTCAGATCTATCCTTATTTGACGATTGCCTGATTCTGGCTCAAGGAAGGACGAACTTCTTCATCATTTGCAATATGTGATAGCAGTGCTAAGATGCCTGGGGTATTCTGTGAATGAAATAAAGTCCAGTCTAGTACCCTCTCAGGACATGTGCTTTCTGGGTGTGAGACTGAATACAGCATCCCAGATGGCCTTTTTGACCCCGGACAAACAAAAGAATCTTTCCCTTTACTTCCATCAATTGTCTCATCAGTCCAGGCTGACTGCAAGGACAGTCCTTCAAGCCTTGGGGTTCATGGTATCTTGTATTCTGGTGCTTCCCAATGCCAAACTGCATATGAGGAAGCTACAATGGTACCCCAAAACTGTATGGACACAGCACTGCCAGGATTTGGACACTGTCATTCAGATAATACCTTGCATTCAAAAGGAATTTTTGTGGTGGGCTCAGGAATGTCAAATTTTCAGATTAAAATTAAAAAACCCCTTGTCCTCAGAAGGAGAAGAACACTGTTGTGGGGTTAATAATACCAATGCAAATAGATTTTCCAGGAGAGGAGTGGGTTCATATTCCCAGACACACCCATTTTTCCTCAAGCATAATTTTTCAAAGGCCACTTGAAAACCATGCTTGAGTCATGGGGGAGAAATTTGAGGAAATTAGACACTCATTTGTGCTAGCATGTCTGGCTGAGTTTTTGTACATAATGTAAAAGAAAAACTGGAGCGCTGGACACCATGGCTTAAAACTTTCATGCACTTCAGTGAAAAAGGTAAGTGCTTTCACAGAAAACAAACCAGCTTCTTCAGACCATAAAAGAAGTTACACAAACGACTCACACACACACACAAACACACACACACACACGCATATATATATATATATATATATATATATATATATATATATATATATATATATATTTAAATTCAGAAAGAAATTCTCCAATGAAAACAATCTTCCAGTCTAAAAACACAGCCCACTGGAGCAGGGAACTGGCCAGTAAAGATGTGCTGTATCAACACACCCCTTTAAAAACAAGAATATTAAAACAGTGACATTGAAAACTTATCAGAACCAATAGTATCGTGAAAAAGATACACACCTCTCTGACATTTAAATATTAATGTTTAAGGGGCCGAGACTTAAGAACTGGCTTCAAAGATGCATGTTCATTCAGCCCTGGAAATACATTTCCTTTCAAAACAAGTATTCATTTCATTTCTTTTTTTTTTCAGTGATATTCTCAAATTTTCAGACACTAATTCTAATACACGAAACTTAAAACTGTGCCTGCTCCCATTCTTTTTAACATGTTGAGCTAATCCACTCGCACTCTTCTGATTACGTATGTCCCCCAAGCATTCTAGAATCCTTTCTTTAAACATTCTATTGGTCTTACTGATGTAGAAAACTTCACACATCGTACACTTACCGTAAGATATTAATTCTTGGTCTTACAATTGGCATAAAAATCAAAACTAATTTCTTGCTTAGTTTGAGTGTACCAAAGAGGTACAACTCCAAAAATGTTGACAAGCCTTACAAAGTGTACACCGAAATGTCCCACATCTATCTAAATCATCAAAAAAAATATGTTCAAAATGCTTATAACGTGTGAAGCTTTCTACATCGGGAAGACCAACAGAATGCTTAAAGATTTAATGTAAGTGTCAGTGTGTCAGAGGTCTTAAAGTGGGGCGCATTGCTCTGACGTGTGTAATAAGGAGTTACATTAAGAATGGAGAGACGTATGCAGTCTGATCCCAGATTGTACAGTATATTCCTGTTGAGCTGTTAGGGGAAACTTTGAAATTTTACTCCTGTTTAAGTGACGGTCTCCTATTGAAGTCGGTAATGAGGATTGAAGCTCCTTAGTTAGTGACACAGGATAGTGGGGCATGTCACATTATTGTGGGAAGTCTGGTGGGATATTGTCCGGATGTCACAGCATCTATTAAAACCACCATGATTCTCATCCCTTCTACTATTTTCTCACTCTCTACCCTAAATTACCCATAGGTAAAAAAGACCCCCACTTTCACATTCTCAAAACCATCCTTAGATTTACCATATAACTTTCACCTTCTCAAAACCTTCCTTAGGTTTACTATGTGACTCTCACCTTCTCAACACCTTCCTTAGGTTTACTGTGTAACTCACCTTCTCAAAACCATCCTTAGATTTACCATATGACTTTCATCTTCTCAAACCCTTCCTTAGATTTACCATATGACTTTCACCTTCTCAAAACCTTCCTTAGATTTACCATGTGACTTTCACCATCTCAAACCCTTCCTTAGATTTACCACATGACTCTCACCTTCTCAAAACCTTCCTTAGATTTACCATGTGACTTCTTCTCAAAACATTCTTTAGATTTACCATATGACTTCACCTTTTCAAAACATCTATTAGATTTACCGTATGACTTTTACCTTCTCAAACCCCTCCTTGGATTAACATGTGACTCTCACCTTCTCAAAACCTTCTTTGGTTTACCATATGACTTCACCTTCTCAAACCCTTTTTTAGATTTACCATGTGACTCTCACCTTCTCAAAACCTTCATCAGATTTGCCATGAGACTCTCTCCTTCTCAAAGCCTTCCTTGGATTTGCTATATGACTTTCCCCTTCTCAAAACCTTCCTTAGATTTGCCATATGAATCTCACCTCTCAAAACCTTCCTTATTTTTACCATATGACTTCTCCTTTTTCTACAAATTCTACTCCTGTGCAGTTATCATGAATCTAATCAAGATGATCACAGCCTTACCAATTCTTACAGCTTCATTAACAACATCAAATGTTCTACTTGTCTGAAATAGCTAAGTTAACTGGGATATTTACAAGCATTTTGACCACTCAGAAATTAGAGATTCTTGCAGAATGCAGAAGGGAACATTATACAGCTAAATTAAGCTCTCATTCCCTTGGCTACATGTATCTTTTTAGTGCCAGAGCAGGAACTACAGTTGGTAGTGGAACACACTTCCTAATCAAGAAAAGCCTTAAAATTCCCCCTTTATATAAAATGCAAAGATATATAGCTAGGTCTCAAACTGCTGAAGAGTGCACCACCCTTACACTTGCTGTAGCATGCCTCTTATCCAAAGCTAACTTCAATAAATTTATAGTCCTTCTGCATACCATAATGAAATACTAAATGTAAGAATACCACCATCACCATTTGAGACTTTAATATTAACCACCCCGACCTCTCGAATACGAAAAATCATTACTCCATCAATCAAAGATTCACTCTACTAATAAAGGAACCCACCAGAGCAAACTACAAGAGAGAAAAACTCTCCCTCATTGAAACTGCACTCACTAATAACCTCAAATTATATAAAATATATCATGATCCCTGCTTTATTATTGGAGATTGCCCATTTCGTTTTGCCTTACAATCTTCAACCAAAACCTACCTCTAACCCGTCACTTTCCACCCAAGATCCCAGAAAAACACTTATGCTCAACAAAACAAACTTTCTGAAACAAATTGAGAACATGTATTGTCAAAACAAGGCCACAGTATTGAAGTCATGGCCCTTACTAATGTTCTCCTCCATTTATAAAATAAATACTTCCTTACAATCTTCAAACTCCTTAAGCCCTTACCAAACTAATGACTCAACAAATATTTCAAACCTGCTTAAAATTAAGAAACAAAGCATGGAAACATTGTAAAAATGTACCATCTTTGGAAAACAGACAATAATTCATTCTACTTATACATTTAATCAAAAGGGCTACATAAAACTACAAAGCCAACTTCCTAGGGACAGCACAAATATCAATCCAAAATAGCATGGTAAATATCTGCATAAAAACTTACTATAAGAAGATGCAATCTCCAAAACATCAGAGTCATATCCTGTAGGACTTTCTGAATTAACTCTCCTCACATCCACCCACCTCTTTAACTGCTATAAATTCTAGCAACCATTTTACACTTACTTCAGTCAAGCCTCATCCCCTCTATTTCAAGAGGATTAAATCAAAAGATGTTCTACTAAATAAAATTTGCACCATTGCCCTTATTTGTTCAAATGCCCTCCATCCTAGATTTGTTGCCATGATTATATCCTCTATCCTTTAATATATCTTTGCAGTATCTGGTTGACTAAGTTTGTACATGATTAATTAGAAATGATAAAATAAACCTATTCTGAAACCTCCAAACACTATATTTTCTGCCATTCTCTATATTACCTATTTTTTGGCAATGTACAAAAAAGCTACTGTACAACCAGATCTGTAGTAATATCTGCAATTCTACAGGCTGGGCAGGGGCACCATGACCAGCCTATAGACCCTTAAATATGATATACTACAGTACATGAATTAAGGTCTACAAACTACTTCACTATTCATCAGCTTTATTAAAATCTTTGACTTAGTTGATCACGCCATTTTATTAAACTCCCAGCAGTTGGCAGGAATCAGTTTCCAAGCAAAACAATGTCCAAAGCTTTGCTAACAAAAAAACTCAAACGCCTTTATTGAATCATCACTTGTGACATAGGCAAATTTGCATTCATATAAAAGTAATCAAACTAGATTAACATAACAAACATTATACTTCACATATATTGCTATATATCATATAACCTAAGAAACATTACATAAATTATTCAATTTTTGCTTTTTTAACAAGAAATATCTTCAACCATCACTTATTATATAGGCACTCCTAAATTTATATAAATGAAAACAAACCACATTGACACAATCCTAGTTGCAAGCATTATACATCACAAACCATACTGATGCACTCTCAGTTGCAAACATTATAGATTATTTATCTTCTCAGTTCTTCTTGGCTCTATATTACCATATCTAATGGTAAGAATGTCAAACGCTCATATGAGCAAAAAACACACAAAAACTAACTTGTTTTTTTGGGGTCACGGTACAGTGAGGATTGGAATATTTACCCTTTCCTCACTGTAGTGCGACCTCAGAGTTGGAATATATATTTAGTGAGGGGGTGGGGGGCACAGCCCTCCACAATAGCAAGTTCGTTCTCGTGCGTTTTCTCTCATGTGAGCATTCGACATTCTTACTATTCGATATGGTAATATAGATCCCTCTTCTTGAAGGTTTTACTCTCTATACCATATTTTCCCCTCATACTGTTCTCTTTATTTATTGACAAACTTCTCCACAGACCCTAAGATTTCCACATCATTCTGTATTCTAACAATATGGTTATTTGCCAGAAACAATAAGAGAAACCCCCAAGGAATAAAGTGTGCCTACAAACAAGAGATCAATAAAACTGAATAAAACAAGGCACAGAAACAGGATTGAAAGCATAAAAAGTTTAATAAGGTAAGCGCTTTCACAGCATATACTAGTGCTTCCTCAGACCATATCAATCACTGTTTATACAGTCACATTTCCATCAGTCATCTATCAGTCGTCAGACTTGAGAATTTACAATCTAGAGAGATGGAGGATTAGTTTCCATACAGCGGTGTTCAAATAGAGTGTACTACCCAAAAGAGACCGTTTAGTGAACGGGGCTGTGATAAAGAGCTATCCAGGACCATTACAAGAACAGAGCCAAGTGTCCATTAAGTGTGATTTCAGGAGGTTTTTAAATTGTAACATAGAGCAGCTGCAAGTTATTGGGGTTGGGGTTTGTTCCATATTTTAGGAATGTAGCTTGAGAAGAGTGATATCCCAGCGGAACTGTAGGTTTTGTAACATCTAGGAGAAGTCGGCCATTGAAGCGGAGAGAGCTAGTAGTGGTGCATGGCTGTATAAGATTCTGGAGAGCAGGTTCATAGGTAGGTACGAGGCTATCGGCCCAAGAGCCTACGTAAGCCTAGCCAACGAGGTTCCCTGGCTTACACCACCCAGGAAAGTTATTTTCCTGTGCCACTGTCGGGCAGAGACACAGAAGTGATCCCCTGGGGTGCATTTCCTATTTCTCATCCACTCATCAAGATTTTTCTTGAAGAGTGTTAATGAGGAACTTTGCTTGACATAGATGGGTAGCTTGTTCCAGAGTATGGGAAGTCTCTGGGACAGGAATCTATCCCTCCAGCATGTCCTGTTTATTGTGGTGACGAGGTTTAGGCCCCTAGAGCATGTAGCTTGGAGGGATTGGGATTTATTTAGGTGTAGCATGTCCAGCAGCTCTGGGCTTGACACAGCTTTATATGTTAGGCAGGGATCACCTCAGAGTAGGCGATATGCTACGGAGTAAAGCTGGAGTTTTTTGAGACAGTCAGTGTAGGGCATCTGTTTGAGGCCAGTAATCCTCTTTTTGAGGTACTTCTGTGGCCTTTCCAACTGCAGCAGTTGTCTTGTGAGGTATATTGCAAAAGGGGCGTTGTACTCTATAATGGGTCGAATGAGTGTCGGGGAACAATGACCTCTTTTTTCCTGGATGAGAACCCTTTTGTGATGAGGTGTGCCATGTAGAAGGATTTCCTGACTACTGTGGTGATTATCAAAGGAGAGGCTACTATCCACCTGGGACCAAAGGTCTCTTATCACACATTCAGCATTAAGTAGAGTGCAGCCTATATGGTAGTTCATGGGTACAGAGTTTTTACCAAAGGGGATGACAATGCACTTTTTGGCATTGAGCCTGAGGCCATGACTCTAACACCAGGCATCTGTCTCAGTGAGGCTCTTCTGTAGGATGCCCACATCATCTGGGGACTCTAGTTTGCAGTCATCTGTGAACTTTGTTAGCCAAAGGCCTTCTGTTTTAACCTCTACTTCAGAGAAGTAGATAGCAAACAGGAGAGGTCCCAGGACTGAACCCTGTGGTACTCCACTTGTCACTGGTTTGAAGTCAGATTTGAAGTCTTCATCTTTTACAGTGTGGGTTTTGTCACTGAGCCAGTTGGCAACCCATCTTGTCACATAGGGATTTATACCTAGTTTGGTGAGTTTAGCTATAATTCCAGAATGGGGGATGGTGTCGAAAGCCTTGGCGAGGTCAAGATAGGCTATGTGAACCACCTTACCCTCGTCTACAGCTTTGGTGACTGCCACAAAGAAGTCAATCAGGTTCAGGAGGAATGATCTGCCTTTCACAAACCCAAACTGGGTGGGGTCCAGAGTTTGAAGGTTACCAATGCCTTTGTTTATGAGTTCCATGATGATACATTCCATGGCCCTACAGACCAGGCTCATCAGGCTAATAGGCCAATAGTTCCCGGGATCAGTGGTGACTACCTATTTGTGGAGTGGGATAACTGTTGCTGTGCACCATTCAGTGGGCACAAAGCCTGACGTGAGGCTATGATTGAACATGGTGCTTAGGAGGGGAGCCTGTTTGTTCTGAAGTTTGTGTAAAATGCAGTCTGGGATGTTGTCCAGTCCCATGGATGCTGTGTTTTTGGCTTTAGAGAGTGCAGCTTTTATCTGCGTAGTTGTGATTACAGGGGCTCTGCATTCTTCCTGTATAGATATGGGCCCTTTAGGGGGTGAGGGGGGGTAAACTTAGAACTGAACCTATCTGCCAGGATGTTGGCAATATCAGTTGATTCTGAAATTTTCATGCTGTTGTGCTGTAACTCAGAGCAGATCTGGGTGTTGCCATCGAGATTCTTGACATAGCTATAGAATGCTTTGTGGTTGTCCTTAGAATTAATGGCGATTTTGTTTTCATAGCTAGCTTTGGAGGATCTTATAAGGGATCTCAGCTTCTTTCTGAGGGTGACTAGGGAGCTCCTCCACTCATGGGATTTTACTCTCTTTTGCAACAGTTTCTTCCTTCTGTTATAGAGTTTGTTTATGGCAGGGGACCACCACATTGGCTTCCCTTTTTTGGAGGATAGTGTCTTGGTTCTGTTTGGGATAGCACAATCCATGCACTCGTGTAAGTGCTTATAGAGAGCATTTGTGTAGGATTCAGCAGTCGTAACTGTATTGTCCATCTGCATGGGTGTCATGAAGTTCGCCACTTCTGTCTTAAGAAGCATGAAGTTGGCTTTAGAGAAATGTTTTACCGTGGTTTCCTTAATGGGGGTTGGGGGCGGGATTTGACTATCTAGGGTGATTAGCTTATGGGCAGATCTGACCAACGAGGAGTTGACTTCAGGTGTGGAACACCGGTCACTCCTGTTGATAATGACTAGTTCTAGGATATTGTTGCCCCTGGTGGGGGTGTGGATAAGTTGATCCAAAGCACTGGAATTTATGAATTCCAGAAAGTGTTGAGCAAAGGAGTTGGTACATAAGTAGTTTTCCCAGTTAATGGTGGGGTAGTTGAAATCACCCATTATTTGGGTATTTGGTTGAACCCTAATATTTTCCAGTATATCAAGAAAAGAGGAGTGGGAATCCTGGGGCATGGCGGGGGATCTGTAGCAAACTAAAATTTGGATTGCAGTTTTTCCCAGAGTTATTTGCACTTGAATAACCTCGGATGGATTATGCTGAGCAACCAGCTTGGAGGTGTGGATATCCTTAATGAATATGGACACACCTCCACCTTTGGTGCTCCGGTCCAGGTTACATGGCCAAAAAGTGTGGTATGAGTTATAGCCTGGTAGTGCAGGGGTGCTCTTTGGAGCCGTGAACCAGGTCTCAGTCACTGCACAGATATTGATGTTCTCCATTTTAAGGAGTGCCTCGAGGGAGTGCATTTTGAGATTTAGACTTCTAGCATTAAGTAGCATTACCCTCAGTTTTTGCTTGCCTGTTCCTGTTACGGTGGTGAATTTGTCATTTGAACCTTACCTAAAAAGGCACTAGAGAGCTGGCAAGAGCCTTGGCCAGTATCTTTAATCCCAGGGATGACAGGTGCAGGCCATCAACGTCTGCCGATCATGTCATCCCAGGCAGACAGATACTGGATCCCCTTAGAATGACACCAGAAGCTTAGGCAATTGTTGAAGTCAATCATTTTGTCCTTGTACTGTGGTATCATTCTGGGCGATGGCAGAATGCAACTCAGGGCTAGGGTCATATCTGCCTGGGCTGCAAAATTGGAGAGCTCTTCCATGTCTCCTTTCATGAAGTCCAGGGAGAAACAGGGTTTTATCTGGTTGATGCAGTATTTTATTTGGTTGACGCAGTATTTTGTGGGCAAATTTTAGTTGACTGAAGTATAACAATTGAGGAAGTTCAAGCCAATTTGGCTGTTTAAGAGATGCATAGTGGAATATCATAACACTTAACTATGGCTGTATTGTCTGTAACCTTTCAAGTGATGTCCATGGTTTATAAATTAAATATTTCAAGGTTATTATCTGCATTAACTTAGCACTTAAAATTCTTGGGTATATAGCTTCAGTCTAATCTCAATATTCAGTATCATGCACAAATTCGGAAATCAGACTTGTCTTCTGGGCTAAAAAAATCTCACACTTGCTTTCCTCTGAAGGAAGAGCTACCAATGACAAATGATTCCTTCATCCAGAATTAGTGCATGAACTAATAATCACTGCAAAAGCCTCGAAAAGCAATCTAAATACACTACAAGCTACTGCAGATGATATATGCAGATTCAGAATCCTCTACTCCTAAAGAAAGACATTATTGTTCTGCATTACCAAAAGCTAAATGGCTCCCAGTAAGTCATACAATCACTCTACTAATTACAGACCTGCTCTATAAAGTACTGCACCTAAAATCATGACCCACCTGTATCAGGAGACTTTAAAGTGATCCACCCCATTTAACTTTAAAACCCTCTCTCTCCTTTCATCTCCAGCCTATAAACATCCCTTAAACTACATTCAACTAAATAATGAAGTGTCAGTGTGGTGCTACACTTGCCTTTGGTGCAGAAGGCTGTGAGTTCTAATCCCACACTGGGTTGATCAGTTGTTGACACAGCATTGCAGTATAAGGAGGTGGTGCACCCCTCAGTGTGTCACCATTGAGGTGAGACATTAAATCAAGGCCCCATCTGCCTGAGCTGGTGGTAGCTCAGGCAGATGCAAAAGGGGTTATGGTGCCCATTGAGAAGAGCAAAAGAAGTTCCCCAATGCCCTGACCAAATTCTCCCTAGTAGTATAAATACCACCTTGGGTCACCCACGATAAGAGGCTGCTACTCTGAGACTAACTGATCCACAAAGGATAAATAAATAAAAATCATTAGGGATTGGGATTTGGCATAATGGTTAAGGTGTTTACATCACAGTCGAGATGTAGGGTTTTATTCTCACCAAGGGAAATTGGCCAGTCTTAAAATGACCCTCAAGAGCAGCTAGCCTAGTACTTTGAACCTATAAACACAATTTCTCCATACTAGCCCAAAAAGTACGGGACTCCCACACACTGTATATAAAATCCATACCCTCCTATCCAAAGTTTCATTTAGAAATTTGAAACCTTCATTTTAAATGATTTACAGTGTAAATGCTTCCAAAAACAGAGGGCTGGCCTAATTCATAAATTCTACAAAGCACTGTCTGCAAGCTATATGACTGACAATATTAAGCAGCAACATAACTCCCATGAGTCTCTTGTACTAATTCTCGACCTTCAACCTTCTTAACATTTTTTCTTCATGTTTTCTTCAGAGTTATTCTTCTCACATCCATTCTTCACACTGTTTCCCTTCAGCTTAACTATTTACCTTGCTTCTGCCTCAGTTTTAACTAATATTTTTGTATATATTGCAAATAAATATAATTTTAAAACTTTTGGTCATCTTAAAACATTAATAACACCTACTGAAAAGAATATACTGGTTTACCTACACTTTGTTTTCAAGAGATACCAAGAAAAGATTTATTATTTGTATTAACTTTTCTAATCTGGGGCTGAACCTGAAAGGTTCATGTAGATCAGAGTTTTACTGAAGTCAGTATATAAATAAACACATACACACACTTCTATAGATTGATAGATAATATATAGATACACATACACACACACACACACACATATATATATATATATATATATATATATATATATATATCTCAGGAGTAAGAGAGATAGATATAGATATATACAGCTATAGCTAGATAGATACAGATTTATATATATGGTTACACCCAGTCTAGTCGAGTGTTGCTTTGGTAGACATCTGTATTGTCATCAGACTTTGACTGACAAAACAGATGGTCGACAGCTGTGCAAGATCAGCAATCCCCAGGTATTTATTATTTATATGTCTTTGTTGATCGAGAAAAGTCTGACTGGGTAAAAATCCATTTTTGTTGGAGACTAGGGGAGAAAATCTCCACATTTAAGTTACACATGATGTCAATTTATAATTGCAGGGTAAAAACATCTATACTTGAGCTTATTTACATGATTTTTAAATATTTTTAAATATTTCTTACATGAGCTTACATGAACATAGCATTTTAACACAAAAGAACAAAGAAAGTAAAATAAATGAGGTAATTATTGAATAAGGTTTCCTCTAGATGCTCTGGTTTCCTCCCACATTCCCAAGACATGCTGCAGGTGGCTTGGACTCTCTAAATTGGCCCTAGGTATGAGTGTGTGCATGCGTGTCTCTTCTGAGGAAGGTTGGGTGCCGGGCTGGTAACCTGACACTGTAAAAACTCTACTGCCACTTCTGCAGACCACTGATCCATTGTGGCAACCCCCTACAGGAGCAGCCAAAAGGCAAAGAATAAATAAAGAAATAACATCCAGTAACAATTAAGTGTTTATAGCATGATGGCTGCAGGGAAAAGATCAGACTAGGGTGGTTTGAGTTCGGTAATAATTTACAGACAGATAAGTAGGCTGTAGTGTAAAAACAGTAAGTAGGCTGTAGTGTAAAAACAGTAAGTAGGCTGTAGTTTAAAAACAGTAAGTAGGCTGTAGTGTAAAAACAGTAAGTAGGCTGTAGTGTAAAAACAGTAAGTAGGCGGTAGTGTAAAAACAGTAAGTAGGCTGTAGTGTAAAAACAGTAAGTAGGCGGTAGTGTAAAAACAGTAAGCAGGCGGTAGTGTAAAAACAGTAAGTAGGCTGTAGTGTAAAAACAGTAAGTAGGCTGTAGTTTAAAAATGGTGAGAGCAGCATGAATGTAGAAATTATGGAAATGAGCAGGAAGGTAACCGGACAGAGAAGGAATGGTAGTTAGTGGGGGGGGGGTGACAGGAAGGGTAAGAGTTTAGGAAATTAGTGCCATATGAGGAGGAGCGATAAGGTACAAAAGACTGGGAAGTGAAGTGGCTGTAAGAGTGGTAGAAAAGTAATCTGACTAAAGCTAGCCAGGTGAGCAGGAAGAACAGAGCCATCTTTGGCATGGGTGCTGCTTAAGCAAAGTATTGAAGATATTTAAGTTTTGTCTCTTTTAACTGTGTGGGGATTTCATTCCTGAGGTTTGACATGTAATGAGAGTAGACAGAGTCTCCAGCTGTGTTGATTGTCGTACTGATACATAGTAAGAATTTGTTGTTTGAGTGAAGATTTCTAGTGGGTGAATGGTGCATTAGAGTATTTGGTAATGCTGGGCATTTGTCTGGAGAGTACAATAGGTTGTGGGCAATGTCTGGGGAATATGCCCCTTCCTCGGAGATTGTGAGATCTCAGAGTTAATATATATAATGTTCAGGAGGTGTGGGGGTGCAAGGCGGCTTTTCTCCCTGTAAAAAACACAATTTTTGAGTATGCACATTGAGCTGTCAGTGCTGCAAATGTTGATCTTTACATGTCGGCAATCATGATATTGAGATTTGAACCTTTTGGTGAATTCTGGTACACGCATGCGCGCACACACACACACACACACACACACACACACACACACACACACACACACACACACACACACACGTGTGTGTAGATATATATATATATATATATATATATATATATATATATATATATATATATATATATATATCAAATAGATCCCTTTGGTAGTTTATGTGATACTGACTTGTATAAATGACTAATAAATATTACCTATCCTGCCCAAACAGTTGAACTTACCTGCAAGATGTCTATAAGACTCATATGACCACTGATGAACTGATCCTGCCCTTCAACTTTGGCTAAACAACTTACAGAAATCTTATTTTGAAGATACCCAGATCAGTCTCCATCTCTGTGTTCAGACTGTCTCCCCCGGCTATGGAAAGTAGGATGCATGGTCAGGTGTTTAAACAGAATCATTGTATATAATCCAGTTAAGATCACTAAACATTGTGGGAATCCTGGATTCCTTCTGTTTAATTATGAGGTTATAATCAGTAAACACACGAACATATTGTCATATGCATCAATTAGGATTTTATCTCTCTCTGCTCCTTTTAGTAAATATTTATATCTCAGTCACTTAATCTCAGTCAACCTTAAGTAGGTTTTTGCAGCAGTCATTTTGGAAGACACTAGAACTCACATAAGCTCAAATACAGAATGGCAAAACATGTCAGCAAAGGGAGTTGTCTGGTGCTGACTAACAACACTGGCATGTTTGTACACTGATTAGAAGGGTAGATAGACAGGCAGATAGGCTGAGAAGTTGACAGATTAATATATAAATTTTAAGCTAGACAGACAGAGGTACATTAACAGGCTGATAACAGATATACACACACAGATAGCTATAAGGACTGATAGATGGTTAATTTTGTCAGCATGGAGCCCTTCCTTAACATCCTCTATGTTCTATGTTTTTGTAAGATTGAGACTTGGGGTTTGATGGGGATGTTAGCCCTTCCTTCTGTATGGAATTGCTGAAAAGTGCCTTAGCTACTGTCAAAACCAGTGCATGTTGATTGGCTAAATGGTGGTTACCTGGTAGGAATCTCTCATCTGTTAAAACTAGCAAAATGCTGACATAACATTTTGACAGATACAGAGATGTACTACTATGGTGCAGTAAGGCCTGTAAATGTTTTAACAATCAAGCATCCAGTCTGAGATTACCTAGTGTTAAAAAATATTAGATAAGATGGTATGATTCATTGATATTTACATACTGACGTAGGTATGTTGATTTCTACATCCCTCCTGATCGCCTATATGAATTAAAATGCAAATTATAAGATCTGCAGTACAACATATTATAGTTTAGAGCAGAGCAGCATATGTGACCCATGTGACACTGACTATTGTAGCAAAACAAAATAATATAACTGAAACTACTTCAGTCTGGGAAAGTTCTCCCAGTGGGATGTGGTTTTGATTTTGTTATAATGGAGCTTTCTTTTTTGGCTATGTACTACAGGAGGTGGTAGGATCAGGTTCTAGGTGAGAGTGCAGCTGATTAGGGCTTATTTATTCTGTAATGTATTTTTCATGCATTTTATGCAACATACATATCAGCAACTCACTTCTATCTTCTCTATAATGTATGTTCAACTTTACTGCTTGCTTTATATTTGCTTATTTGTATCCACAAATTGTACTCCTGTGTGATTGTGTTAATCTTTGTAACCAATGTTGATCTGTAATACTTTTTAAATTGTACTGTGGAGCTTTTTTCCCCAGGCCTCCTCTAAAAAATGGGCTCATACCCAGATGGATTTTCCCAGTACACAAATGTCAAATAAATAAAAATAAATAAAACTGTTCTCATTGCCCCTGTGAGATTTACTTCAAATGTTACTTGGGCTTTCTTTGCACTGTTTATTAAATGGGGCTGGTGTCAAAAGTTCTATCATTCTTGGGGGGCGTGGCCAAGGATGAACACAGGATAGCAGCAGATTTCTTCAGCTCCACCAATTTCACAGCACTGACAGGAAATAATTACTTTAAAAATTAATTTATGAAGTAATTTTCTTTCTAAATACGTTTGGTATATCTATTCCTTCAATAATATCTAAAAAGGAAAGAAAATTTTAATAATATTCCTGTCAGAAATCACCTTGGAAATTTCTCTGTCAGCTTTTCTGTTTGAAATGAGTTCCAGTAAGACAAATTCTCAAGATTCCAGCATCAAGAAAGCACTTCAGTCTCTGATATCTACAATCCAGCAACTTACTGCCAAGATGGATAAACTGGATACTAAAATAGATACCTTCATAGAAAAAACTACAAAACAAATAGACTTGTTACATATAGACTTGCAACAACAGAAGACTCAGATTACAGGCATAGAAGAGACTGTAAATGACATGGAAAATAGAATCCAAGAAGAGGAAATCAACATTGAGTTTTTGCTGAAACAAAATACACATCTACAAACAAAGCTTGATGACCTGGAAAATAGATCTAGGCACAATAACATTAGGATTTATGGACTGCCAGAAAATATTGAAGGTAACAATATTACTTCTTTTTTAAATACATGGCTCCCTAAAACTTTAGACTTGCCAGAAGCATTTTCTTTTGATATCGAAAGAGCCCATAGATCTATAGCTAATACTAACTCTAACAAAAAGTATCCTAGATCAGTTATAGTTAGATTTCTATCATCTTTTGATAAAGAGATGGTACTTAAATCTGCTTGGGCTAAAGCACCTGTTAAAATGAATGAGGCAACTGTGCGTTTTGACAATGACTATTCTCCCTTGGTAATAGCTAAAAGAAAAGTTTTTCTGCCATTAATAAGGGAGCTTAAGAAAGCACGGTTTAAAACCTACCTTCTGTTTCCTGCCAAGCTAAAAATCTCCCTTCCTGATGGCCCTAAAATTTTTGAAGACTTAGACTCTGCTTTGCTGTTTATCAAAAAAAATAAGATTTTGGATAAAATAGAGGAAATGGAATGGGCTAGTCCTTCATTAAAGAGGTTGGCAACAGAAGCTTCATGGAAGACTTCAGAGAAGAAAAAGAGACTAAAAAACAAATGACTTGTTCTATGTTTTTTCTTTTTTTTCTCTCTCTTTTTTTTCTTCACTATTAATCTTTTTAAATACAGTTACTGCATTTTCAGAAAGCCACAAATATTCTGAAAAAGATTTAATCAAAGTCATTTTCTGTGTACAAAGAATTGTTTTTGTTTCATAATCAGTCAAAATATCTGAGGAACTATTAACAAGCTATCATTCAATATGTTTCTCTTTCTGACAAAGAGAACCAAGGTTAGTAACTTGATACATTTTTTTTTCTTCTTTTCTTTTATTTTAAATAATGACATTCTTTTTAGATTATGCATTGAGTAAGGGGTGGGGGAGGGCAGGGAGAGAAGTGTAATGAACATATGATAAATGGAATAATAACTTATTTATTCCTTGTAAAAAGTATATATGCTGTTTAAATGTTATTGCTAATTATACTTCCTTGATTTTATTGCTTATACTTGTTTACAAATAATCTGTCATGCTTTAATTAATAATAATTAGAACTAATTAGTAGTAAATAATATGTTTCATATCCATCTTTATTAATATAAACAGCAAGTAATATTTCACTGTAGATACTTTTTATAGCTTCCTTTTTCATTTTTTTATCTTTTTTCTTACTCTCTTTTTATTTTCTACTCTTTTTTTATGCTCTCTCTATTTCCTTTCATATTAGTACATTCACATGCTTTTGATCATACTGATACAGTAAATAATAAGATTTGTATAAAAATTGAATGGGGGCATAAATAATTAGTTCTATTACATATTAATAACTGTGGGCTTAGTTTCACTTTCATAGAGGCTGTAATAACTTGTAAAATACTTCGCGAAGGTTTTGCTCTGTTTAGCTTCATTTATATTGCTAAATGAATGTCAGTCACTTGTTTTTATCAAAATTCCCGCCAGAATGTTAAGGGAGACAATTTGGGTTGTGGGTTACCTCGTGAATAGTGTCCTCGTGTTGTTTTAAAAGCTTCAACACTCAGAATTCACACAGAGAAGCTGAATACAGTCAATTTGAACTTTGACCCCTGAATTCACACTGACACATCGCAGATTCAAGAAGAACACTCTACCAGGAAGTAGAACTGCTGCAAATGCGACTCTGATGGAAAATGAACTCTATAACATTTAAATGTGAGTTATTTTTTATAACTACTTATTTATTCATGTTATAATTTATAAAATATGAAAGTTATAATGATTTTAAATGATTCAGTATCCCATAGTAAGCAAATGTGATATTTTAGAAGGCATAGAAAGTGAAACATTTATACATATGTTTTGAAAGTTTACTTGACTGCAACATATTAATGTATGTAAGAACCTATGATTTAAACATATACATTGCTATAATTCATTTGATTTATCTGACTGACAAGTATAAATATCTTTATGACTCTATCTTAGAAGAAGTTGTCATGTGACATATTTTAAAGCAGCAGTTCAGATATATAAAATACAGATGTCTTTCTACACAATAATGCAAGTATATCTGAGAATTTACATAGCTATGCAGTATGATTTATAACCATTTCTATAAATATAATATTTTATTTTACTGGCAATAATAAGTATGAGAAAAAAGCTTTGATGCAAGTAATTTAAAGACTTTTGGAAGCTGTCAACTGCATTTCTATGACAGAAAATAGGTACATCTTAACATATGTAATGTCTGAACCATAATAGCCTAAGTTATTGATTTCAAATGAACATCAGAACTTATTTTTACAAACTTTGAATAAATTAATATGTAGATATGCCCTCTTTTCTTTTTTTTTTTTCTCTTCTTCTCTCTCTCTCTCCCTCTCTCACTTCTTTTATTTCTCTCTCTCTTCTTGGTTCCTAATATCAAGTTTATTTGAATGCTATTTGATTATAAATGTATTATATTAAATAGATGTACATAGCAGTATGAATTGTTTTTAAAAGTTTCTATTTGTTTATATGATGCTGATTTATCAAATGTGTAGCTTTGTCTTACCAGATAATCTAATTGAAAGTTGTTAATTTAAGTTAATAATAACTAGTATTAAATTGATAAGGTGGCAGCTGAGGTACTGCTGCTTAGGGTAGGGGGTTAACTTGAGTAGTATGTGCTACTCTAAGTTGGAGCTTTTAACTCCAGGCTGGGTGCAAGGTTTAATCCTTACATTATCTTCTTTTGTTCACTGTTGTGTGTATATAGTTCTGACATCCACAATACATTTTGTAAGCTCATTGTCACTACAAACAAAATTGAATTTTATACAAAATCCCATAAGAGATTCAATATATACAGCTATATTTAAAGGTACACCTAAAGGAGGAGGTATAACATTATTTATTTTGTTAATTGTTATTTTGATTATAAGTTTTATATGTTTTAAAAATGCCAAATGACTTCTCTAAAAGGAATTTCTTTAAACATTAATGGACTGAATAACCCATGTAAAAGGGCAAGCTTAATAAGATACATTAATTTACATAAGGCCAATTTAGTATTCCTTCAAGAAACACATCTCCTGAAAAAAGATATTGATAAATTAGCCACAAATAAATATACAGTATTGGTTAGTTCAGAGCACACACAGAAAAAAGAGGAGTGGCTATTTTATGGAATAAAAGTATGCCTATTCCTAAAACTATTAAGTCTTATCAAGATGATAAAGGAATGTTTTGTATGATTACAATACAAATTAATGGAAAGACTTATACATTAATCAATGTATATTGGATACCAGGAATTGGTATTAATACAGTGAAATACCATCTTGATAAGATCATATAATTTTCTATAGGAGATATTATTTTGGCAGGTGACTTTAATTGTATCCTACATGAAAATGATACTACTACTATAGGAAAAAGGAAAATTACATCTAATGCAAAACATTTAAAGGATTTTGTTAATTCTTATCATTTAAATGATATTAATAATCAGATAGACTCAAAATCATTACCATACACATTTTTTTTCTAACAGATATAAAACTTACTCAAAAATAGAGTCTTTATTTCTAACCAGATGGTAACCGATTTAATTAACTCTAAAATCATTTCATGTCCTATATCTGATCATAATTCAATTGTTTTTGAGTTCATGATAAAAAATACTTACAATGTTCAGATCAAAAGGATACCAGCATACTTAACTCAACTAAAAGACTATAAAGAATATATACTTTCAGAAGTACAACATTTTTTAGACATAAATAATACTCCTGAAGTTTCCATTGTTTATGTTTGGGATGCTTTAAAATCATATTTATATGGACAAAGTATCAGATGGTATAATAATAAAAGGAAATCTTGGGATAAGGAATTATTAGATATTCAAAGTAGATTAGACTCTTATAAGCATAATAATAAAGAAAATATTATAGACAAAAAGTCATTGAAGAAATAAACAAACTAAATGAGAAATACAAAGAAATTTTAACTCATAAAGTTAAAATAACTTTAGAGAAATACAAGTTTTTGTCTTACTCAATAAGTCCCAAATACTTACATAGACTTAAAAATAAAACAAAAAGGTTGAATAAGCAAAATCATATCAAAGAAATTTTCTCTAAGCAAAAGAAGAATGTTTCTAGTCTACCAGAAATATTAGATGAATTTAGAAATCACTTTCACAAAATTAATCATAATAACATTAACATGGAACCTAAAGATAAAATAAAGGAATTTATAACTATGAACATGAATAAAAAACTTAATAAACAACAGACTAAACTATTGGATAAAAGTATTTCATATACAGAGGTTGTTACACAAATAAACAAGCTTAAATCAAACAAAGCACCAGGTAATGATGGTATTATACCAGAGATATATAAAATTCTTTCTAAAAGTACATACTCATTAATACATAAGGTTTTTATTTTGGCCCAAAATGAGCTAATAACCCCCCCATCTTGGCAATACACATTTATTTCGCCAATTTTAAAACCCAATAAAGACCCAACTAGATGTACTTCATATCGACCCATTTCATTACTTAATGTTGATTATAAAATGTTTATGAGTATTTTTGCTGATAGATTGAAGACAATCATCCCAGGCATTATAGATATAGATCAGACAGGCTTCATTGTAAATAGAAACACTTTTGATAATATTAGGAGGACTCTAACATTAATTGATTTTTCAAATAGGAGAAAGAAAGATTTAACACTTATTAGTCTTGATATAAGTTCAGCATTTGATTCAGTAAGTTGGGACTACTTGTTTACCTTACTGAAGTGCACAAACTTCTCAGATGCATTTGTAAATCTAATTGAGCATCTATACAAAGGAGCATTGGCTTACATTAAGATAGGAACATATGTCTCACAAAAATACCCATTTTTAAAGGTACAAAACAAGGGTGTCTACTCTCTCCATTATTATTCACTTTAATAATGGAGCCTTGGGCTAATCTGATCAGAAATAGTACTGATATAGAGGGATTTGAAATAGATGAAAATACAACATCTAAAATTCAACTTTTTGCAGATGATGTTCTAATTACATCAGCAGGATCTAATTCTTCTATGCAGTCTCTATTTGATAAAATGATGAATTTTAAAAGTATTTCTGGTTTAATATTCAATGAAGAAAAAACTAAAATACTACCTATATATACACGAAAAAATGTTCTCATTAGTGATTTTAGTAAATATGTACCCAATTCAGGTCAGGTAACTTATCTAGGTATAATATTAACTAAAGTTATTAAATCTATTATACATAATAATTATAATACCTGTCTTCTTAATATACAAAATCTTTTCAATACCTGGAATAATATCTTTTTTACTATGGAAGAGAGACTTACAATTATTAAAATGATAATATTCCCCAATATATTATACTTAATACAATCAATAATACTCCCACCTACAAAAATAATTATCAAGAAATTGAATACACTAATGTTAAATTTCCTATGGGCACCTAATAGACCTAGGATTGCATTAAAGAAACATACTAATAGCTGGTCTCAAGTGGTATTTCTTTTCCAGACTTTAACTTATATACTATCTCTTCCATTGTAAAAGTTATTACTTTGTTAATAGATCAGTCATATGTTGCAAAATGGAAAGATTACTGGGAACTAATTAGTATTCACTTCATGAAAATCTCCTTAACACATAAAAATATGATTGTAAATAACTCCATGCTATGGTTACTAAAAGAATTTTGTACTTCACCTATTACACCAAAATATATAGTTAGTTATCCATTAAACATTATTATTAGTTATCGTAATTTTATATTCATGCATCCTAAATATAAGGAATGGAATTTTATTATATTCCTTATAATGTATACAAGAGGTATGCTTTTGTCATCCACTTCTGAAAGAACTCACTTAGCTACAGATAATGATCTAAAGTACTGGTATCAGTTGTTATCTGATAATAAAGTTAAAAATCTAGACTTCTTAAAACAAGAATTTGATCTGAGAGAAACTTGGTTAGAAGTTCAGACCTTTAGACAACATCTCATTAATAAAATTGATTTAATGTCTATAACAGTTAAAGAATCTATTCCAACACTGATTGATTACTTGATATTACATTTACAACATAAAGTTTCTGATAAAGGTAAGCTTTCATACATACATAAAATTATCAGGGAAGAAACTTTTTACAGTGTAGATACCTACTGGAATTATTTCACTTCCATTAATGGTGACCCACCAAATCAACAAGATAAACAATATATATTGGAATCTGCCTATAAAACTACTTCTTCCATTGTCTGGAGACTTTTTACATGGAAATTTTTACATAGATCCTTTTATACACATTTGATGATGAATAAAATAAATAATAAAGATAATCTATGTAAAAGATGTAATGTAGAAATTAATGCTGACTGGGCTCATATGTTTTATGACTGTATAAAATTGAAAGAATATTGGAAGTCAATCAATGATTTTTTGCAGGCTCTTTTTACAGATAATTTCATTATTTCTAAATCTCTTATATTATTCAACACTCCTGTACCTCAAAGTGTTAAAAAGGTTAAGCTTCCCTTGTTATGGTCGATTCTAGCAGTGGCTAGAAAAATAATACCCAGAAATTGGATTTCAGATACACCTCCTTCGTTCAATTAATTTAAAAATGTTATGACTATAGTGTGCCATATGGAATTGATGACAATAAAATCAAGAACTACTAGAAAAACATCTTATTATATTATATGGGATACTTTACAAAACTTGTTAAAAAAATCTTAACTTCAATAGCATGGTATTTTAGTTTAATTAATTGATTTGATTGTAGTGGATGTCTTTGTAAATACTTTGGTTATTTTATTGATTGTTATAATCATATCTATTTTAATTACTTGTATAAAATTGTTATGATATTTCTCTTGTATGTTAAAAACAATAAACTTGTTTTAAAAAAAAAGTTCTACCATTCAGTTTAACATTAAACACTTGCCACCTATCAGATGAGTCAAGTAGGCATCAATCACTATACCCTTATCTTCGAAAAGTCTATTAGTACATTATAATATTTATAGGAAATATCTATACTAATTATATCATCTTGGAACCTGGACACAAAGTGTACCTCTAAAAGGAAACTGTTTTGGGATTTGTTTTATAATATGAAAAGGAATGCATGGAATGTAGGGATAATTGGCTAGGTTTAAAATGGCTTGTGAGGGCAGTTAGCTTAGTACTAATCTATGAACCTATGAACTTAATTCAATAAATGCATATGTGTACCTCCCTGTTTGACATTCATAGGAAAAATACTGTACATCTGACTTATCTTTTAATTAAAAAAATTCCTTTCATAGTGATACAAGCAAATGAAGATGCACACTGGAGTGATATTTTCGGTTTATGTACGTTGTTGGATAGGCAAAGTTTCTTTATGCATTTATTTCAGAAGCAGTATAATTTAAAAACCATGACATGATTCGGGGGTACTAGAGTTTAACTTTGTGTTCACCTCATGATAAATAGGAGGTATGTATTTATCAATAAGAGAGAGAAAAATGATTACATAATTGTATGGATATGGATGTTATAATCTTTTAGATCCAGAACTGAGGTCATTCTCACTAATTTATCTTAAAATAATATTCTTACTTGAAAACAGTGTCAGCTCTGTGGAGGAGACTGAATCCACAACCACCAAAAGAGAAGATTATCAAAGAACAAGTTACATCAGTAATTAAATTCCAATTTACAGAACATCAGGATAGTAATATTTTATTTGAAGTTAGAGGGGGGTGCACTGAAACCTGCACTCTAAAATATTTTTATCAGTAAAGAAACTGAGAAAAAAAAACTATAAATGGGAAAAATTTTCAGTTCTTGAAAATTGCATTTCACAAGTCAGTAGTCGACTTCAGTGTTGCTTTTATTTAGATAAACGTACTCCATTAACATTGGCTTGGCATGAACTTGCATCAGACTAATCCTTTTTTATCTCCAATCCATAGGATGAAGGAGACCTCCCTATGGTCTGGACAAGAAGGGTTCTATTAGCAGCCTTGATACTGGAGGAGCCAACAAGGGGTGAGAGAAGAATGGGGAATTTCTGCCCACTCATTTCCCTCAGGGAGAAGGGATGATAATTATGTTCTAGAGACTGTAGCTGATGGGCTGTGCTGTCCATGTTACTGGTCATGTGCATGTCAGGCCAGAAGGGAGCAGAACTGCAGAGGAGATGATGTGCTGCTCCATGTCATGCTGCTTGGGGGAGGGGCCCCAGATCATGCTCCTTGGGGGAGGGGCCCCAGATAAGCATGTCACCACAGAGACAGGGAGATTCACAGCACAGCCAACCACTCAAGAATGACTCCACAACCATTATGGGGGAGGAAGGACTAAAATTCTGCTTGACCATAGAATGATGCTCTCTTCCCAGTTAACCTGAGCCTCACTCCCAGCATGCCAAAGTGGAATGAAGAAGCCAGCCAGGTGACTGGAGAAGAAGAACTGATGGTCATCAGGAAGCAGAAGGACAAAAAAATCTTTTTGCAAATCCAAAATATAGCTTTGCCATAATAGACTCATAGGCTAAATCTGATACAGCCACTGTTTTGGTTGCATTCCTTACATAGCTTTAGCATAATAGAACCACGGGTTAAATCTGATACAGCAATTGCTTTGGTTGCATTCATTATATAGCTTTACCATAATAGAATCACGGGCTAAATCTGATACAGCCATTGCTTTGGTTGCATTCCTTACATAGCTTTACCATAATAGAATCACTGGCTAAATCTGATACAGCCATTGTTTTGGTTGCATTCCTTACATAGCTTTACCATAATAGAATCATGGACTAAATCTGATACAGCCATTGCTTTGGTTGCATTCCTTACATAGCTTTACCATAATAGAATCACGGGCTAAATCTGATACAGCCATTGTTTTGGTTGCATTCCTTACATAGCTTTACCATAATAGAATCATGGGCTAAATCTAATACAGCCATTGTTTTGGTTGCATTCCTTACATAGCTTTACCATAATAGAATCATGGGCTAAATCTGATACAGCCATTGTTTTGGTTGCATTCCTTACATAGCTTTACCATAATAGAATCATGGGCTAAATCTAATACAGCCATTGTTTTGGTTGCATTCCTTACATAGCTTTACCATAATAGAATCATGGGCTAAATCTAATACAGCCATTGTTTTGGTTGCATTCCTTACATAGCTTTACCATAATAGAATCATGGGCTAAATCTGATACAGCCATTGCTTTGGTTGCATTCCTTACATAGCTTTACCATAATAGAATCATGGGCTAAATCTGATACAGCCATTGTTTTGGTTGCATTCCTTACATAGCTTTACCATAATAGAATCATGGGCTAAATCTGATACAGCCATTGTTTTGGTTGCATTCCTTACATAGCTTTACCATAATAGAATCATGGGCTAAATCTGATACAGCCATTGTTTTGGTTGCATTCCTTACATAGCTTTACCATAATAGAATCACGGGCTAAATCTGATACAGCCATTGCTTTGGTTGCATTCCTTACATAGCTTTACCATAATAGAATCATGGGCTAAATCTGATACAGCCATTGCTTTGGTTGCATTCCTTACATAGCTTTACCATAATAGAATCACGGGCTAAATCTGATACAGCCATTGTTTTGGTTGCATTCCTTACATAGCTTTACCATAATAGAATCATGGGCTAAATCTGATACAGCCATTGTTTTGGTTGCATTCCTTACATAGCTTTACCATAATAGAATCACGGGCTAAATCTGATACAGCCATTGTTTTGGTTGCATTCCTTACATAGCTTTACCATAATAGAATCACGGGCTAAATCTGATACAGCCATTGCTTTGGTTGCATTCCTTACATAGCTTTACCATAATAGAATCATGGGCTAAATCTGATACAGCCATTGTTTTGGTTGCATTCCTTACATAGCTTTACCATAATAGAATCACGGGCTAAATCTGATACAGCCATTGCTTTGGTTGCATTCCTTACATAGCTTTACCATAATAGAATCATGGGCTAAATCTGATACAGCCATTGCTTTGGTTGCATTCCTTACATAGCTTTACCATAATAGAATCATGGGCTAAATCTGATACAGCCATTGTTTTGGTTGCATTCCTTACATAGCTTTACCATAATAGAATCATGGGCTAAATCTGATACAGCCATTGCTTTGGTTGCATTCCTTACATAGCTTTACCATAATAGAATCATGGGCTAAATCTGATACAGCCATTGTTTGGTTGCATTCCTTACATAGCTTTACCATAATAGAATCATGGGCTAAATCTGATACAGCCATTGCTTTGGTTGCATTCCTTACATAGCTTTACCATAATAGAATCACGGGCTAAATCTGATACAGCCATTGTTTTGGTTGCATTCCTTACATAGCTTTACCATAATAGAATCATGGGCTAAATCTGATACAGCCATTGTTTTGGTTGCATTCCTTACATAGCTTTACCATAATAGAATCATGGGCTAAATCTGATACAGCCATTGTTTTGGTTGCATTCCTTACATAGCTTTACCATAATAGAATCATGGGCTAAATCTGATACAGCCATTGCTTTGGTTGCATTCCTTACATAGCTTTACCATAATAGAATCACGGCTAAATCTGATACAGCCATTGTTTTGGTTGCATTCCTTACATAGCTTTACCATAATAGAATCATGGGCTAAATCTGATACAGCCATTGTTTTGGTTGCATTCCTTACATAGCTTTACCATAATAGAATCATGGGCTAAATCTGATACAGCCATTGTTTTGGTTGCATTCCTTACATAGCTTTACCATAATAGAATCATGGGCTAAATCTGATACAGCCATTGTTTTGGTTGCATTCCTTACATAGCTTTACCATAATAGAATCACGGGCTAAATCTGATACAGCCATTGTTTTGGTTGCATTCCTTACATAGCTTTACCATAATAGAATCATGGGCTAAATCTGATACAGCCATTGCTTTGGTTGCATTCCTTACATAGCTTTACCATAATAGAATCATGGGCTAAATCTGATACAGCCATTGTTTTGGTTGCATTCCTTACATAGCTTTACCATAATAGAATCATGGGCTAAATCTGATACAGCCATTGTTTTGGTTGCATTCCTTACATAGCTTTACCATAATAGAATCATGGGCTAAATCTGATACAGCCATTGCTTTGGTTGCATTCCTTACATAGCTTTACCATAATAGAATCATGGGCTAAATCTGATACAGCCATTGTTTTGGTTGCATTCCTTACATAGCTTTACCATAATAGAATCATGGGCTAAATCTGATACAGCCATTGTTTTGGTTGCATTCCTTACATAGCTTTACCATAATAGAATCATGGGCTAAATCTGATACAGCCATTGCTTTGGTTGCATTCCTTACATAGCTTTACCATAATAGAATCATGGGCTAAATCTGATACAGCCATTGTTTTGGTTGCATTCCTTACATAGCTTTACCATAATAGAATCATGGGCTAAATCTGATACAGCCATTGTTTTGGTTGCATTCCTTACATAGCTTTACCATAATAGAATCATGGGCTAAATCTGATACAGCCATTGTTTTGGTTGCATTCCTTACATAGCTTTACCATAATAGAATCATGGGCTAAATCTGATACAGCCATTGTTTTGGTTGCATTCCTTACATAGCTTTACCATAATAGAATCATGGGCTAAATCTGATACAGCCATTGTTTTGGTTGCATTCCTTACATAGCTTTACCATAATAGAATCATGGGCTAAATCTGATACAGCCATTGTTTTGGTTGCATTCCTTACATAGCTTTACCATAATAGAATCATGGGCTAAATCTGATACAGCCATTGTTTTGGTTGCATTCCTTACATAGCTTTACCATAATAGAATCATGGGCTAAATCTGATACAGCCATTGTTTTGGTTGCATTCCTTACATAGCTTTACCATAATAGAATCATGGGCTAAATCTGATACAGCCATTGTTTTGGTTGCATTCCTTACATAGCTTTACCATAATAGAATCATGGGCTAAATCTGATACAGCCATTGTTTTGGTTGCATTCCTTACATAGCTTTACCATAATAGAATCATGGGCTAAATCTGATACAGCCATTGCTTTGGTTGCATTCCTTACATAGCTTTACCATAATAGAATCATGGGCTAAATCTGATACAGCCATTGTTTTGGTTGCATTCCTTACATAGCTTTACCATAATAGAATCATGGGCTAAATCTGATACAGCCATTGTTTTGGTTGCATTCCTTACATAGCTTTACCATAATAGAATCATGGGCTAAATCTGATACAGCCATTGCTTTGGTTGCATTCCTTACATAGCTTTACCATAATAGAATCATGGGCTAAATCTGATACAGCCATTGTTTTGGTTGCATTCCTTACATAGCTTTACCATAATAGAATCATGGGCTAAATCTGATACAGCCATTGTTTTGGTTGCATTCCTTACATAGCTTTACCATAATAGAATCATGGGCTAAATCTGATACAGCCATTGTTTTGGTTGCATTCCTTACATAGCTTTACCATAATAGAATCATGGGCTAAATCTGATACAGCCATTGTTTTGGTTGCATTCCTTACATAGCTTTACCATAATAGAATCATGGGCTAAATCTGATACAGCCATTGTTTTGGTTGCATTCCTTACATAGCTTTACCATAATAGAATCATGGGCTAAATCTGATACAGCCATTGCTTTGGTTGCATTCCTTACATAGCTTTACCATAATAGAATCATGGGCTAAATCTGATACAGCCATTGCTTTGGTTGCATTCCTTACATAGCTTTACCATAATAGAATCATGGGCTAAATCTGATACAGCCATTGCTTTGGTTGCATTCCTTACATAGCTTTACCATAATAGAATCATGGGCTAAATCTGATACAGCCATTGTTTTGGTTGCATTCCTTACATAGCTTTACCATAATAGAATCATGGGCTAAATCTGATACAGCCATTGCTTTGGTTGCATTCCTTACATAGCTTTACCATAATAGAATCATGGGCTAAATCTGATACAGCCATTGCTTTGGTTGCATTCCTTACATAGCTTTACCATAATAGAATCATGGGCTAAATCTGATACAGCCATTGTTTTGGTTGCATTCCTTACATAGCTTTACCATAATAGAATCATGGGCTAAATCTGATACAGCCATTGTTTTGGTTGCATTCCTTACATAGCTTTACCATAATAGAATCATGGGCTAAATCTGATACAGCCATTGTTTTGGTTGCATTCCTTACATAGCTTTACCATAATAGAATCATGGGCTAAATCTGATACAGCCATTGTTTTGGTTGCATTCCTTACATAGCTTTACCATAATAGAATCATGGGCTAAATCTGATACAGCCATTGTTTTGGTTGCATTCCTTACATAGCTTTACCATAATAGAATCATGGGCTAAATCTGATACAGCCATTGTTTTGGTTGCATTCCTTACATAGCTTTACCATAATAGAATCATGGGCTAAATCTGATACAGCCATTGTTTTGGTTGCATTCCTTACATAGCTTTACCATAATAGAATCATGGGCTAAATCTGATACAGCCATTGCTTTGGTTGCATTCCTTACATAGCTTTACCATAATAGAATCATGGGCTAAATCTGATACAGCCATTGCTTTGGTTGCATTCCTTACATAGCTTTACCATAATAGAATCATGGGCTAAATCTGATACAGCCATTGTTTTGGTTGCATTCCTTACATAGCTTTACCATAATAGAATCATGGGCTAAATCTGATACAGCCATTGCTTTGGTTGCATTCCTTACATAGCTTTACCATAATAGAATCATGGGCTAAATCTGATACAGCCATTGCTTTGGTTGCATTCCTTACATAGCTTTACCATAATAGAATCATGGGCTAAATCTGATACAGCCATTGCTTTGGTTGCATTCCTTACATAGCTTTACCATAATAGAATCATGGGCTAAATCTGATACAGCCATTGCTTTGGTTGCATTCCTTACATAGCTTTACCATAATAGAATCATGGGCTAAATCTGATACAGCCATTGTTTTGGTTGCATTCCTTACATAGCTTTACCATAATAGAATCATGGGCTAAATCTGATACAGCCATTGTTTTGGTTGCATTCCTTACATAGCTTTACCATAATAGAATCATGGGCTAAATCTGATACAGCCATTGTTTTGGTTGCATTCCTTACATAGCTTTACCATAATAGAATCATGGGCTAAATCTGATACAGCCATTGTTTTGGTTGCATTCCTTACATAGCTTTACCATAATAGAATCATGGGCTAAATCTGATACAGCCATTGTTTTGGTTGCATTCCTTACATAGCTTTACCATAATAGAATCATGGGCTAAATCTGATACAGCCATTGCTTTGGTTGCATTCCTTACATAGCTTTACCATAATAGAATCATGGGCTAAATCTGATACAGCCATTGTTTTGGTTGCATTCCTTACATAGCTTTACCATAATAGAATCATGGGCTAAATCTGATACAGCCATTGTTTTGGTTGCATTCCTTACATAGCTTTACCATAATAGAATCATGGGCTAAATCTGATACAGCCATTGTTTTGGTTGCATTCCTTACATAGCTTTACCATAATAGAATCATGGGCTAAATCTGATACAGCCATTGCTTTGGTTGCATTCCTTACATAGCTTTACCATAATAGAATCATGGGCTAAATCTGATACAGCCATTGCTTTGGTTGCATTCCTTACATAGCTTTACCATAATAGAATCATGGGCTAAATCTGATACAGCCATTGTTTTGGTTGCATTCCTTACATAGCTTTACCATAATAGAATCATGGGCTAAATCTGATACAGCCATTGTTTTGGTTGCATTCCTTACATAGCTTTACCATAATAGAATCATGGGCTAAATCTGATACAGCCATTGTTTTGGTTGCATTCCTTACATAGCTTTACCATAATAGAATCATGGGCTAAATCTGATACAGCCATTGCTTTGGTTGCATTCCTTACATAGCTTTACCATAATAGAATCATGGGCTAAATCTGATACAGCCATTGTTTTGGTTGCATTCCTTACATAGCTTTACCATAATAGAATCATGGGCTAAATCTGATACAGCCATTGCTTTGGTTGCATTCCTTACATAGCTTTACCATAATAGAATCATGGGCTAAATCTGATACAGCCATTGCTTTGGTTGCATTCCTTACATAGCTTTACCATAATAGAATCATGGGCTAAATCTGATACAGCCATTGTTTTGGTTGCATTCCTTACATAGCTTTACCATAATAGAATCATGGGCTAAATCTGATACAGCCATTGCTTTGGTTGCATTCCTTACATAGCTTTACCATAATAGAATCATGGGCTAAATCTGATACAGCCATTGTTTTGGTTGCATTCCTTACATAGCTTTACCATAATAGAATCATGGGCTAAATCTGATACAGCCATTGTTTTGGTTGCATTCCTTACATAGCTTTACCATAATAGAATCATGGGCTAAATCTGATACAGCCATTGTTTTGGTTGCATTCCTTACATAGCTTTACCATAATAGAATCATGGGCTAAATCTGATACAGCCATTGCTTTGGTTGCATTCCTTACATAGCTTTACCATAATAGAATCACGGGCTAAATCTGATACAGCCATTGCTTTGGTTGCATTCCTTACATAGCTTTACCATAATAGAATCATGGGCTAAATCTGATACAGCCATTGTTTTGGTTGCATTCCTTACATAGCTTTACCATAATAGAATCATGGGCTAAATCTGATACAGCCATTGTTTTGGTTGCATTCCTTACATAGCTTTACCATAATAGAATCATGGGCTAAATCTGATACAGCCATTGTTTTGGTTGCATTCCTTACATAGCTTTACCATAATAGAATCATGGGCTAAATCTGATACAGCCATTGTTTTGGTTGCATTCCTTACATAGCTTTACCATAATAGAATCAAGGGCTAAATCTGATACAGCCATTGTTTTGGTTGCATTCCTTACATAGCTTTACCATAATAGAATCATGGGCTAAATCTGATACAGCCATTGTTTTGGTTGCATTCCTTACATAGCTTTACCATAATAGAATCATGGGCTAAATCTGATACAGCCATTGCTTTGGTTGCATTCCTTACATAGCTTTACCATAATAGAATCATGGGCTAAATCTGATACAGCCATTGTTTTGGTTGCATTCCTTACATAGCTTTACCATAATAGAATCATGGGCTAAATCTGATACAGCCATTGCTTTGGTTGCATTCCTTACATAGCTTTACCATAATAGAATCATGGGCTAAATCTGATACAGCCATTGCTTTGGTTGCATTCCTTACATAGCTTTACCATAATAGAATCATGGGCTAAATCTGATACAGCCATTGTTTTGGTTGCATTCCTTACATAGCTTTACCATAATAGAATCATGGGCTAAATCTGATACAGCCATTGTTTTGGTTGCATTCCTTACATAGCTTTACCATAATAGAATCATGGGCTAAATCTGATACAGCCATTGCTTTGGTTGCATTCCTTACATAGCTTTACCATAATAGAATCATGGGCTAAATCTGATACAGCCATTGCTTTGGTTGCATTCCTTACATAGCTTTACCATAATAGAATCATGGGCTAAATCTGATACAGCCATTGTTTTGGTTGCATTCCTTACATAGCTTTACCATAATAGAATCATGGGCTAAATCTGATACAGCCATTGTTTTGGTTGCATTCCTTACATAGCTTTACCATAATAGAATCATGGGCTAAATCTGATACAGCCATTGTTTTGGTTGCATTCCTTACATAGCTTTACCATAATAGAATCATGGGCTAAATCTGATACAGCCATTGCTTTGGTTGCATTCCTTACATAGCTTTACCATAATAGAATCATGGGCTAAATCTGATACAGCCATTGTTTTGGTTGCATTCCTTACATAGCTTTACCATAATAGAATCATGGGCTAAATCTGATACAGCCATTGTTTTGGTTGCATTCCTTACATAGCTTTACCATAATAGAATCATGGGCTAAATCTGATACAGCCATTGCTTTGGTTGCATTCCTTACATAGCTTTACCATAATAGAATCATGGGCTAAATCTGATACAGCCATTGTTTTGGTTGCATTCCTTACATAGCTTTACCATAATAGAATCATGGGCTAAATCTGATACAGCCATTGTTTTGGTTGCATTCCTTACATAGCTTTACCATAATAGAATCATGGGCTAAATCTGATACAGCCATTGCTTTGGTTGCATTCCTTACATAGCTTTACCATAATAGAATCATGGGCTAAATCTGATACAGCCATTGCTTTGGTTGCATTCCTTACATAGCTTTACCATAATAGAATCATGGGCTAAATCTGATACAGCCATTGTTTTGGTTGCATTCCTTACATAGCTTTACCATAATAGAATCATGGGCTAAATCTGATACAGCCATTGCTTTGGTTGCATTCCTTACATAGCTTTACCATAATAGAATCATGGGCTAAATCTGATACAGCCATTGTTTTGGTTGCATTCCTTACATAGCTTTACCATAATAGAATCATGGGCTAAATCTGATACAGCCATTGTTTTGGTTGCATTCCTTACATAGCTTTACCATAATAGAATCATGGGCTAAATCTGATACAGCCATTGTTTTGGTTGCATTCCTTACATAGCTTTACCATAATAGAATCATGGGCTAAATCTGATACAGCCATTGTTTTGGTTGCATTCCTTACATAGCTTTACCATAATAGAATCATGGGCTAAATCTGATACAGCCATTGTTTTGGTTGCATTCCTTACATAGCTTTACCATAATAGAATCATGGGCTAAATCTGATACAGCCATTGTTTTGGTTGCATTCCTTACATAGCTTTACCATAATAGAATCATGGGCTAAATCTGATACAGCCATTGCTTTGGTTGCATTCCTTACATAGCTTTACCATAATAGAATCATGGGCTAAATCTGATACAGCCATTGCTTTGGTTGCATTCCTTACATAGCTTTACCATAATAGAATCATGGGCTAAATCTGATACAGCCATTGTTTTGGTTGCATTCCTTACATAGCTTTACCATAATAGAATCATGGGCTAAATCTGATACAGCCATTGCTTTGGTTGCATTCCTTACATAGCTTTACCATAATAGAATCATGGGCTAAATCTGATACAGCCATTGCTTTTGGTTGCATTCCTTACATAGCTTTACCATAATAGAATCATGGGCTAAATCTGATACAGCCATTGTTTTGGTTGCATTCCTTACATAGCTTTACCATAATAGAATCATGGGCTAAATCTGATACAGCCATTGCTTTGGTTGCATTCCTTACATAGCTTTACCATAATAGAATCATGGGCTAAATCTGATACAGCCATTGCTTTGGTTGCATTCCTTACATAGCTTTACCATAATAGAATCATGGGCTAAATCTGATACAGCCATTGTTTTGGTTGCATTCCTTACATAGCTTTACCATAATAGAATCATGGGCTAAATCTGATACAGCCATTGCTTTGGTTGCATTCCTTACATAGCTTTACCATAATAGAATCATGGGCTAAATCTGATACAGCCATTGTTTTGGTTGCATTCCTTACATAGCTTTACCATAATAGAATCATGGGCTAAATCTGATACAGCCATTGTTTTGGTTGCATTCCTTACATAGCTTTACCATAATAGAATCATGGGCTAAATCTGATACAGCCATTGTTTTGGTTGCATTCCTTACATAGCTTTACCATAATAGAATCATGGGCTAAATCTGATACAGCCATTGTTTTGGTTGCATTCCTTACATAGCTTTACCATAATAGAATCATGGGCTAAATCTGATACAGCCATTGCTTTGGTTGCATTCCTTACATAGCTTTACCATAATAGAATCATGGGCTAAATCTGATACAGCCATTGCTTTGGTTGCATTCCTTACATAGCTTTACCATAATAGAATCATGGGCTAAATCTGATACAGCCATTGTTTTGGTTGCATTCCTTACATAGCTTTACCATAATAGAATCATGGGCTAAATCTGATACAGCCATTGCTTTGGTTGCATTCCTTACATAGCTTTACCATAATAGAATCATGGGCTAAATCTGATACAGCCATTGTTTTGGTTGCATTCCTTACATAGCTTTACCATAATAGAATCATGGGCTAAATCTGATACAGCCATTGCTTTGGTTGCATTCCTTACATAGCTTTACCATAATAGAATCATGGGCTAAATCTGATACAGCCATTGTTTTGGTTGCATTCCTTACATAGCTTTACCATAATAGAATCAAGGGCTAAATCTGATACAGCCATTGTTTTGGTTGCATTCCTTACATAGCTTTACCATAATAGAATCATGGGCTAAATCTGATACAGCCATTGTTTTGGTTGCATTCCTTACATAGCTTTACCATAATAGAATCATGGGCTAAATCTGATACAGCCATTGTTTTGGTTGCATTCCTTACATAGCTTTACCATAATAGAATCATGGGCTAAATCTGATACAGCCATTGTTTTGGTTGCATTCCTTACATAGCTTTACCATAATAGAATCATGGGCTAAATCTGATACAGCCATTGCTTTGGTTGCATTCCTTACATAGCTTTACCATAATAGAATCATGGGCTAAATCTGATACAGCCATTGCTTTGGTTGCATTCCTTACATAGCTTTACCATAATAGAATCATGGGCTAAATCTGATACAGCCATTGTTTTGGTTGCATTCCTTACATAGCTTTACCATAATAGAATCATGGGCTAAATCTGATACAGCCATTGTTTTGGTTGCATTCCTTACATAGCTTTACCATAATAGAATCATGGGCTAAATCTGATACAGCCATTGCTTTGGTTGCATTCCTTACATAGCTTTACCATAATAGAATCATGGGCTAAATCTGATACAGCCATTGTTTTGGTTGCATTCCTTACATAGCTTTACCATAATAGAATCATGGGCTAAATCTGATACAGCCATTGCTTTGGTTGCATTCCTTACATAGCTTTACCATAATAGAATCATGGGCTAAATCTGATACAGCCATTGTTTTGGTTGCATTCCTTACATAGCTTTACCATAATAGAATCATGGGCTAAATCTGATACAGCCATTGTTTTGGTTGCATTCCTTACATAGCTTTACCATAATAGAATCATGGGCTAAATCTGATACAGCCATTGTTTTGGTTGCATTCCTTACATAGCTTTACCATAATAGAATCATGGGCTAAATCTGATACAGCCATTGTTTTGGTTGCATTCCTTACATAGCTTTACCATAATAGAATCATGGGCTAAATCTGATACAGCCATTGCTTTGGTTGCATTCCTTACATAGCTTTACCATAATAGAATCATGGGCTAAATCTGATACAGCCATTGCTTTGGTTGCATTCCTTACATAGCTTTACCATAATAGAATCATGGGCTAAATCTGATACAGCCATTGTTTTGGTTGCATTCCTTACATAGCTTTACCATAATAGAATCATGGGCTAAATCTGATACAGCCATTGCTTTGGTTGCATTCCTTACATAGCTTTACCATAATAGAATCATGGGCTAAATCTGATACAGCCATTGTTTTGGTTGCATTCCTTACATAGCTTTACCATAATAGAATCATGGGCTAAATCTGATACAGCCATTGCTTTGGTTGCATTCCTTACATAGCTTTACCATAATAGAATCATGGGCTAAATCTGATACAGCCATTGCTTTGGTTGCATTCCTTACATAGCTTTACCATAATAGAATCATGGGCTAAATCTGATACAGCCATTGTTTTGGTTGCATTCCTTACATAGCTTTACCATAATAGAATCATGGGCTAAATCTGATACAGCCATTGCTTTGGTTGCATTCCTTACATAGCTTTACCATAATAGAATCATGGGCTAAATCTGATACAGCCATTGTTTTGGTTGCATTCCTTACATAGCTTTACCATAATAGAATCATGGGCTAAATCTGATACAGCCATTGTTTTGGTTGCATTCCTTACATAGCTTTACCATAATAGAATCATGGGCTAAATCTGATACAGCCATTGTTTTGGTTGCATTCCTTACATAGCTTTACCATAATAGAATCATGGGCTAAATCTGATACAGCCATTGCTTTGGTTGCATTCCTTACATAGCTTTACCATAATAGAATCATGGGCTAAATCTGATACAGCCATTGCTTTGGTTGCATTCCTTACATAGCTTTACCATAATAGAATCATGGGCTAAATCTGATACAGCCATTGTTTTGGTTGCATTCCTTACATAGCTTTACCATAATAGAATCATGGGCTAAATCTGATACAGCCATTGTTTTGGTTGCATTCCTTACATAGCTTTACCATAATAGAATCATGGGCTAAATCTGATACAGCCATTGCTTTGGTTGCATTCCTTACATAGCTTTACCATAATAGAATCATGGGCTAAATCTGATACAGCCATTGCTTTGGTTGCATTCCTTACATAGCTTTACCATAATAGAATCATGGGCTAAATCTGATACAGCCATTGCTTTTGGTTGCATTCCTTACATAGCTTTACCATAATAGAATCATGGGCTAAATCTGATACAGCCATTGTTTTGGTTGCATTCCTTACATAGCTTTACCATAATAGAATCATGGGCTAAATCTGATACAGCCATTGCTTTGGTTGCATTCCTTACATAGCTTTACCATAATAGAATCATGGGCTAAATCTGATACAGCCATTGTTTTGGTTGCATTCCTTACATAGCTTTACCATAATAGAATCATGGGCTAAATCTGATACAGCCATTGCTTTGGTTGCATTCCTTACATAGCTTTACCATAATAGAATCATGGGCTAAATCTGATACAGCCATTGTTTTGGTTGCATTCCTTACATAGCTTTACCATAATAGAATCATGGGCTAAATCTGATACAGCCATTGTTTTGGTTGCATTCCTTACATAGCTTTACCATAATAGAATCATGGGCTAAATCTGATACAGCCATTGCTTTGGTTGCATTCCTTACATAGCTTTACCATAATAGAATCATGGGCTAAATCTGATACAGCCATTGTTTTGGTTGCATTCCTTACATAGCTTTACCATAATAGAATCATGGGCTAAATCTGATACAGCCATTGCTTTGGTTGCATTCCTTACATAGCTTTACCATAATAGAATCATGGGCTAAATCTGATACAGCCATTGCTTTGGTTGCATTCCTTACATAGCTTTACCATAATAGAATCATGGGCTAAATCTGATACAGCCATTGCTTTGGTTGCATTCCTTACATAGCTTTACCATAATAGAATCACGGGCTAAATCTGATACAGCCATTGTTTTGGTTGCATTCCTTACATAGCTTTACCATAATAGAATCATGGGCTAAATCTGATACAGCCATTGTTTTGGTTGCATTCCTTACATAGCTTTACCATAATAGAATCACGGGCTAAATCTGATACAGCCATTGTTTTGGTTGCATTCCTTACATAGCTTTACCATAATAGAATCATGGGCTAAATCTGATACAGCCATTGCTTTGGTTGCATTCCTTACATAGCTTTACCATAATAGAATCATGGGCTAAATCTGATACAGCCATTGCTTTGGTTGCATTCCTTACATAGCTTTACCATAATAGAATCATGGGCTAAATCTGATACAGCCATTGTTTTGGTTGCATTCCTTACATAGCTTTACCATAATAGAATCATGGGCTAAATCTGATACAGCCATTGTTTTGGTTGCATTCCTTACATAGCTTTACCATAATAGAATCATGGGCTAAATCTGATACAGCCATTGCTTTGGTTGCATTCCTTACATAGCTTTACCATAATAGAATCATGGGCTAAATCTGATACAGCCATTGTTTTGGTTGCATTCCTTACATAGCTTTACCATAATAGAATCATGGGCTAAATCTGATACAGCCATTGCTTTGGTTGCATTCCTTACATAGCTTTACCATAATAGAATCATGGGCTAAATCTGATACAGCCATTGCTTTGGTTGCATTCCTTACATAGCTTTACCATAATAGAATCATGGGCTAAATCTGATACAGCCATTGTTTTGGTTGCATTCCTTACATAGCTTTACCATAATAGAATCATGGGCTAAATCTGATACAGCCATTGTTTTGGTTGCATTCCTTACATAGCTTTACCATAATAGAATCATGGGCTAAATCTGATACAGCCATTGCTTTGGTTGCATTCCTTACATAGCTTTACCATAATAGAATCATGGGCTAAATCTGATACAGCCATTGTTTTGGTTGCATTCCTTACATAGCTTTACCATAATAGAATCATGGGCTAAATCTGATACAGCCATTGTTTTGGTTGCATTCCTTACATAGCTTTACCATAATAGAATCATGGGCTAAATCTGATACAGCCATTGCTTTGGTTGCATTCCTTACATAGCTTTACCATAATAGAATCATGGGCTAAATCTGATACAGCCATTGTTTTGGTTGCATTCCTTACATAGCTTTACCATAATAGAATCATGGGCTAAATCTGATACAGCCATTGTTTTGGTTGCATTCCTTACATAGCTTTACCATAATAGAATCATGGGCTAAATCTGATACAGCCATTGTTTTGGTTGCATTCCTTACATAGCTTTACCATAATAGAATCATGGGCTAAATCTGATACAGCCATTGCTTTGGTTGCATTCCTTACATAGCTTTACCATAATAGAATCATGGGCTAAATCTGATACAGCCATTGCTTTGGTTGCATTCCTTACATAGCTTTACCATAATAGAATCATGGGCTAAATCTGATACAGCCATTGTTTTGGTTGCATTCCTTACATAGCTTTACCATAATAGAATCATGGGCTAAATCTGATACAGCCATTGCTTTGGTTGCATTCCTTACATAGCTTTACCATAATAGAATCATGGGCTAAATCTGATACAGCCATTGTTTTGGTTGCATTCCTTACATAGCTTTACCATAATAGAATCATGGGCTAAATCTGATACAGCCATTGTTTTGGTTGCATTCCTTACATAGCTTTACCATAATAGAATCATGGGCTAAATCTGATACAGCCATTGTTTTGGTTGCATTCCTTACATAGCTTTACCATAATAGAATCATGGGCTAAATCTGATACAGCCATTGCTTTGGTTGCATTCCTTACATAGCTTTACCATAATAGAATCATGGGCTAAATCTGATACAGCCATTGCTTTGGTTGCATTCCTTACATAGCTTTACCATAATAGAATCATGGGCTAAATCTGATACAGCCATTGCTTTGGTTGCATTCCTTACATAGCTTTACCATAATAGAATCATGGGCTAAATCTGATACAGCCATTGTTTTGGTTGCATTCCTTACATAGCTTTACCATAATAGAATCATGGGCTAAATCTGATACAGCCATTGCTTTGGTTGCATTCCTTACATAGCTTTACCATAATAGAATCATGGGCTAAATCTGATACAGCCATTGCTTTGGTTGCATTCCTTACATAGCTTTACCATAATAGAATCATGGGCTAAATCTGATACAGCCATTGCTTTGGTTGCATTCCTTACATAGCTTTACCATAATAGAATCATGGGCTAAATCTGATACAGCCATTGTTTTGGTTGCATTCCTTACATAGCTTTACCATAATAGAATCATGGGCTAAATCTGATACAGCCATTGTTTTGGTTGCATTCCTTACATAGCTTTACCATAATAGAATCATGGGCTAAATCTGATACAGCCATTGCTTTGGTTGCATTCCTTACATAGCTTTACCATAATAGAATCATGGGCTAAATCTGATACAGCCATTGTTTTGGTTGCATTCCTTACATAGCTTTACCATAATAGAATCATGGGCTAAATCTGATACAGCCATTGTTTTGGTTGCATTCCTTACATAGCTTTACCATAATAGAATCATGGGCTAAATCTGATACAGCCATTGTTTTGGTTGCATTCCTTACATAGCTTTACCATAATAGAATCATGGGCTAAATCTGATACAGCCATTGCTTTGGTTGCATTCCTTACATAGCTTTACCATAATAGAATCATGGGCTAAATCTGATACAGCCATTGTTTTGGTTGCATTCCTTACATAGCTTTACCATAATAGAATCATGGGCTAAATCTGATACAGCCATTGCTTTGGTTGCATTCCTTACATAGCTTTACCATAATAGAATCATGGGCTAAATCTGATACAGCCATTGTTTTGGTTGCATTCCTTACATAGCTTTACCATAATAGAATCATGGGCTAAATCTGATACAGCCATTGTTTTGGTTGCATTCCTTACATAGCTTTACCATAATAGAATCATGGGCTAAATCTGATACAGCCATTGTTTTGGTTGCATTCCTTACATAGCTTTACCATAATAGAATCATGGGCTAAATCTGATACAGCCATTGTTTTGGTTGCATTCCTTACATAGCTTTACCATAATAGAATCATGGGCTAAATCTGATACAGCCATTGTTTTGGTTGCATTCCTTACATAGCTTTACCATAATAGAATCATGGGCTAAATCTGATACAGCCATTGTTTTGGTTGCATTCCTTACATAGCTTTACCATAATAGAATCATGGGCTAAATCTGATACAGCCATTGCTTTGGTTGCATTCCTTACATAGCTTTACCATAATAGAATCATGGGCTAAATCTGATACAGCCATTGTTTTGGTTGCATTCCTTACATAGCTTTACCATAATAGAATCATGGGCTAAATCTGATACAGCCATTGTTTTGGTTGCATTCCTTACATAGCTTTACCATAATAGAATCATGGGCTAAATCTGATACAGCCATTGTTTTGGTTGCATTCCTTACATAGCTTTACCATAATAGAATCATGGGCTAAATCTGATACAGCCATTGTTTTGGTTGCATTCCTTACATAGCTTTACCATAATAGAATCATGGGCTAAATCTGATACAGCCATTGTTTTGGTTGCATTCCTTACATAGCTTTACCATAATAGAATCATGGGCTAAATCTGATACAGCCATTGTTTTGGTTGCATTCCTTACATAGCTTTACCATAATAGAATCATGGGCTAAATCTGATACAGCCATTGCTTTGGTTGCATTCCTTACATAGCTTTACCATAATAGAATCATGGGCTAAATCTGATACAGCCATTGCTTTGGTTGCATTCCTTACATAGCTTTACCATAATAGAATCATGGGCTAAATCTGATACAGCCATTGTTTTGGTTGCATTCCTTACATAGCTTTACCATAATAGAATCATGGGCTAAATCTGATACAGCCATTGTTTTGGTTGCATTCCTTACATAGCTTTACCATAATAGAATCATGGGCTAAATCTGATACAGCCATTGTTTTGGTTGCATTCCTTACATAGCTTTACCATAATAGAATCATGGGCTAAATCTGATACAGCCATTGCTTTGGTTGCATTCCTTACATAGCTTTACCATAATAGAATCATGGGCTAAATCTGATACAGCCATTGTTTTGGTTGCATTCCTTACATAGCTTTACCATAATAGAATCATGGGCTAAATCTGATACAGCCATTGCTTTGGTTGCATTCCTTACATAGCTTTACCATAATAGAATCATGGGCTAAATCTGATACAGCCATTGTTTTGGTTGCATTCCTTACATAGCTTTACCATAATAGAATTATGGGCTAAATCTGATACAGCCATTGTTTTGGTTGCATTCCTTACATAGCTTTACCATAATAGAATCATGGGCTAAATCTGATACAGCCATTGCTTTGGTTGCATTCCTTACATAGCTTTACCATAATAGAATCATGGGCTAAATCTGATACAGCCATTGCTTTGGTTGCATTCCTTACATAGCTTTACCATAATAGAATCATGGGCTAAATCTGATACAGCCATTGTTTTGGTTGCATTCCTTACATAGCTTTACCATAATAGAATCATGGGCTAAATCTGATACAGCCATTGTTTTGGTTGCATTCCTTACATAGCTTTACCATAATAGAATCATGGGCTAAATCTGATACAGCCATTGCTTTGGTTGCATTCCTTACATAGCTTTACCATAATAGAATCATGGGCTAAATCTGATACAGCCATTGTTTTGGTTGCATTCCTTACATAGCTTTACCATAATAGAATCATGGGCTAAATCTGATACAGCCATTGCTTTGGTTGCATTCCTTACATAGCTTTACCATAATAGAATCATGGGCTAAATCTGATACAGCCATTGCTTTGGTTGCATTCCTTACATAGCTTTACCATAATAGAATCATGGGCTAAATCTGATACAGCCATTGCTTTGGTTGCATTCCTTACATAGCTTTACCATAATAGAATCATGGGCTAAATCTGATACAGCCATTGTTTTGGTTGCATTCCTTACATAGCTTTACCATAATAGAATCATGGGCTAAATCTGATACAGCCATTGTTTTGGTTGCATTCCTTACATAGCTTTACCATAATAGAATCATGGGCTAAATCTGATACAGCCATTGTTTTGGTTGCATTCCTTACATAGCTTTACCATAATAGAATCATGGGCTAAATCTGATACAGCCATTGCTTTGGTTGCATTCCTTACATAGCTTTACCATAATAGAATCATGGGCTAAATCTGATACAGCCATTGCTTTGGTTGCATTCCTTACATAGCTTTACCATAATAGAATCATGGGCTAAATCTGATACAGCCATTGTTTTGGTTGCATTCCTTACATAGCTTTACCATAATAGAATCATGGGCTAAATCTGATACAGCCATTGCTTTGGTTGCATTCCTTACATAGCTTTACCATAATAGAATCATGGGCTAAATCTGATACAGCCATTGTTTTGGTTGCATTCCTTACATAGCTTTACCATAATAGAATCATGGGCTAAATCTGATACAGCCATTGTTTTGGTTGCATTCCTTACATAGCTTTACCATAATAGAATCATGGGCTAAATCTGATACAGCCATTGCTTTGGTTGCATTCCTTACATAGCTTTACCATAATAGAATCATGGGCTAAATCTGATACAGCCATTGTTTTGGTTGCATTCCTTACATAGCTTTACCATAATAGAATCATGGGCTAAATCTGATACAGCCATTGCTTTGGTTGCATTCCTTACATAGCTTTACCATAATAGAATCATGGGCTAAATCTGATACAGCCATTGCTTTGGTTGCATTCCTTACATAGCTTTACCATAATAGAATCATGGGCTAAATCTGATACAGCCATTGCTTTGGTTGCATTCCTTACATAGCTTTACCATAATAGAATCATGGGCTAAATCTGATACAGCCATTGTTTTGGTTGCATTCCTTACATAGCTTTACCATAATAGAATCACGGGCTAAATCTGATACAGCCATTGTTTTGGTTGCATTCCTTACATAGCTTTACCATAATAGAATCATGGGCTAAATCTGATACAGCCATTGCTTTGGTTGCATTCCTTACATAGCTTTACCATAATAGAATCATGGGCTAAATCTGATACAGCCATTGTTTTGGTTGCATTCCTTACATAGCTTTACCATAATAGAATCATGGGCTAAATCTGATACAGCCATTGTTTTGGTTGCATTCCTTACATAGCTTTACCATAATAGAATCATGGGCTAAATCTGATACAGCCATTGTTTTGGTTGCATTCCTTACATAGCTTTACCATAATAGAATCATGGGCTAAATCTGATACAGCCATTGTTTTGGTTGCATTCCTTACATAGCTTTACCATAATAGAATCATGGGCTAAATCTGATACAGCCATTGTTTTGGTTGCATTCCTTACATAGCTTTACCATAATAGAATCATGGGCTAAATCTGATACAGCCATTGTTTTGGTTGCATTCCTTACATAGCTTTACCATAATAGAATCATGGGCTAAATCTGATACAGCCATTGTTTTGGTTGCATTCCTTACATAGCTTTACCATAATAGAATCATGGGCTAAATCTGATACAGCCATTGCTTTGGTTGCATTCCTTACATAGCTTTACCATAATAGAATCATGGGCTAAATCTGATACAGCCATTGTTTTGGTTGCATTCCTTACATAGCTTTACCATAATAGAATCATGGGCTAAATCTGATACAGCCATTGTTTTGGTTGCATTCCTTACATAGCTTTACCATAATAGAATCATGGGCTAAATCTGATACAGCCATTGTTTTGGTTGCATTCCTTACATAGCTTTACCATAATAGAATCATGGGCTAAATCTGATACAGCCATTGTTTTGGTTGCATTCCTTACATAGCTTTACCATAATAGAATCATGGGCTAAATCTGATACAGCCATTGTTTTGGTTGCATTCCTTACATAGCTTTACCATAATAGAATCATGGGCTAAATCTGATACAGCCATTGCTTTGGTTGCATTCCTTACATAGCTTTACCATAATAGAATCATGGGCTAAATCTGATACAGCCATTGCTTTGGTTGCATTCCTTACATAGCTTTACCATAATAGAATCATGGGCTAAATCTGATACAGCCATTGTTTTGGTTGCATTCCTTACATAGCTTTACCATAATAGAATCATGGGCTAAATCTGATACAGCCATTGTTTTGGTTGCATTCCTTACATAGCTTTACCATAATAGAATCATGGGCTAAATCTGATACAGCCATTGCTTTGGTTGCATTCCTTACATAGCTTTACCATAATAGAATCATGGGCTAAATCTGATACAGCCATTGCTTTGGTTGCATTCCTTACATAGCTTTACCATAATAGAATCATGGGCTAAATCTGATACAGCCATTGTTTTGGTTGCATTCCTTACATAGCTTTACCATAATAGAATCATGGGCTAAATCTGATACAGCCATTGTTTTGGTTGCATTCCTTACATAGCTTTACCATAATAGAATCATGGGCTAAATCTGATACAGCCATTGTTTTGGTTGCATTCCTTACATAGCTTTACCATAATAGAATCATGGGCTAAATCTGATACAGCCATTGCTTTGGTTGCATTCCTTACATAGCTTTACCATAATAGAATCATGGGCTAAATCTGATACAGCCATTGCTTTGGTTGCATTCCTTACATAGCTTTACCATAATAGAATCATGGGCTAAATCTGATACAGCCATTGCTTTGGTTGCATTCCTTACATAGCTTTACCATAATAGAATCATGGGCTAAATCTGATACAGCCATTGCTTTGGTTGCATTCCTTACATAGCTTTACCATAATAGAATCATGGGCTAAATCTGATACAGCCATTGCTTTGGTTGCATTCCTTACATAGCTTTACCATAATAGAATCATGGGCTAAATCTGATACAGCCATTGTTTTGGTTGCATTCCTTACATAGCTTTACCATAATAGAATCATGGGCTAAATCTGATACAGCCATTGTTTTGGTTGCATTCCTTACATAGCTTTACCATAATAGAATCATGGGCTAAATCTGATACAGCCATTGTTTTGGTTGCATTCCTTACATAGCTTTACCATAATAGAATCATGGGCTAAATCTGATACAGCCATTGTTTTGGTTGCATTCCTTACATAGCTTTACCATAATAGAATCATGGGCTAAATCTGATACAGCCATTGTTTTGGTTGCATTCCTTACATAGCTTTACCATAATAGAATCATGGGCTAAATCTGATACAGCCATTGCTTTGGTTGCATTCCTTACATAGCTTTACCATAATAGAATCATGGGCTAAATCTGATACAGCCATTGCTTTGGTTGCATTCCTTACATAGCTTTACCATAATAGAATCATGGGCTAAATCTGATACAGCCATTGTTTTGGTTGCATTCCTTACATAGCTTTACCATAATAGAATCATGGGCTAAATCTGATACAGCCATTGTTTTGGTTGCATTCCTTACATAGCTTTACCATAATAGAATCATGGGCTAAATCTGATACAGCCATTGCTTTGGTTGCATTCCTTACATAGCTTTACCATAATAGAATCATGGGCTAAATCTGATACAGCCATTGTTTTGGTTGCATTCCTTACATAGCTTTACCATAATAGAATCATGGGCTAAATCTGATACAGCCATTGTTTTGGTTGCATTCCTTACATAGCTTTACCATAATAGAATCATGGGCTAAATCTGATACAGCCATTGTTTTGGTTGCATTCCTTACATAGCTTTACCATAATAGAATCATGGGCTAAATCTGATACAGCCATTGCTTTGGTTGCATTCCTTACATAGCTTTACCATAATAGAATCATGGGCTAAATCTGATACAGCCATTGCTTTGGTTGCATTCCTTACATAGCTTTACCATAATAGAATCATGGGCTAAATCTGATACAGCCATTGTTTTGGTTGCATTCCTTACATAGCTTTACCATAATAGAATCATGGGCTAAATCTGATACAGCCATTGCTTTGGTTGCATTCCTTACATAGCTTTACCATAATAGAATCATGGGCTAAATCTGATACAGCCATTGCTTTGGTTGCATTCCTTACATAGCTTTACCATAATAGAATCATGGGCTAAATCTGATACAGCCATTGCTTTGGTTGCATTCCTTACATAGCTTTACCATAATAGAATCATGGGCTAAATCTGATACAGCCATTGTTTTGGTTGCATTCCTTACATAGCTTTACCATAATAGAATCATGGGCTAAATCTGATACAGCCATTGTTTTGGTTGCATTCCTTACATAGCTTTACCATAATAGAATCACGGGCTAAATCTGATACAGCCATTGTTTTGGTTGCATTCCTTACATAGCTTTACCATAATAGAATCATGGGCTAAATCTGATACAGCCATTGTTTTGGTTGCATTCCTTACATAGCTTTACCATAATAGAATCACGGGCTAAATCTGATACAGCCATTGTTTTGGTTGCATTCCTTACATAGCTTTACCATAATAGAATCATGGGCTAAATCTGATACAGCCATTGTTTTGGTTGCATTCCTTACATAGCTTTACCATAATAGAATCATGGGCTAAATCTGATACAGCCATTGCTTTGGTTGCATTCCTTACATAGCTTTACCATAATAGAATCATGGGCTAAATCTGATACAGCCATTGCTTTGGTTGCATTCCTTACATAGCTTTACCATAATAGAATCACGGGCTAAATCTGATACAGCCATTGCTTTGGTTGCATTCCTTACATAGCTTTACCATAATAGAATCATGGGCTAAATCTGATACAGCCATTGTTTTGGTTGCATTCCTTACATAGCTTTACCATAATAGAATCATGGGCTAAATCTGATACAGCCATTGTTTTGGTTGCATTCCTTACATAGCTTTACCATAATAGAATCATGGGCTAAATCTGATACAGCCATTGTTTTGGTTGCATTCCTTACATAGCTTTACCATAATAGAATCATGGGCTAAATCTGATACAGCCATTGCTTTGGTTGCATTCCTTACATAGCTTTACCATAATAGAATCATGGGCTAAATCTGATACAGCCATTGCTTTGGTTGCATTCCTTACATAGCTTTACCATAATAGAATCATGGGCTAAATCTGATACAGCCATTGTTTTGGTTGCATTCCTTACATAGCTTTACCATAATAGAATCACGGGCTAAATCTGATACAGCCATTGTTTTGGTTGCATTCCTTACATAGCTTTACCATAATAGAATCACGGGCTAAATCTGATACAGCCATTGTTTTGGTTGCATTCCTTACATAGCTTTACCATAATAGAATCATGGGCTAAATCTGATACAGCCATTGCTTTGGTTGCATTCCTTACATAGCTTTACCATAATAGAATCATGGGCTAAATCTGATACAGCCATTGCTTTGGTTGCATTCCTTACATAGCTTTACCATAATAGAATCATGGGCTAAATCTGATACAGCCATTGCTTTGGTTGCATTCCTTACATAGCTTTACCATAATAGAATCATGGGCTAAATCTGATACAGCCATTGCTTTGGTTGCATTCCTTACATAGCTTTACCATAATAGAATCATGGGCTAAATCTGATACAGCCATTGCTTTGGTTGCATTCCTTACATAGCTTTACCATAATAGAATCATGGGCTAAATCTGATACAGCCATTGTTTTGGTTGCATTCCTTACATAGCTTTACCATAATAGAATCATGGGCTAAATCTGATACAGCCATTGTTTTGGTTGCATTCCTTACATAGCTTTACCATAATAGAATCATGGGCTAAATCTGATACAGCCATTGTTTTGGTTGCATTCCTTACATAGCTTTACCATAATAGAATCATGGGCTAAATCTGATACAGCCATTGTTTTGGTTGCATTCCTTACATAGCTTTACCATAATAGAATCATGGGCTAAATCTGATACAGCCATTGCTTTGGTTGCATTCCTTACATAGCTTTACCATAATAGAATCACGGGCTAAATCTGATACAGCCATTGCTTTGGTTGCATTCCTTACATAGCTTTACCATAATAGAATCATGGGCTAAATCTGATACAGCCATTGTTTTGGTTGCATTCCTTACATAGCTTTACCATAATAGAATCATGGGCTAAATCTGATACAGCCATTGTTTTGGTTGCATTCCTTACATAGCTTTACCATAATAGAATCATGGGCTAAATCTGATACAGCCATTGTTTTGGTTGCATTCCTTACATAGCTTTACCATAATAGAATCATGGGCTAAATCTGATACAGACATTGCTTTGGTTGCATTCCTTACATAGCTTTACCATAATAGAATCATGGGCTAAATCTGATACAGCCATTGTTTTGGTTGCATTCCTTACATAGCTTTACCATAATAGAATCATGGGCTAAATCTGATACAGCCATTGCTTTGGTTGCATTCCTTACATAGCTTTACCATAATAGAATCATGGGCTAAATCTGATACAGCCATTGTTTTGGTTGCATTCCTTACATAGCTTTACCATAATAGAATCATGGGCTAAATCTGATACAGCCATTGTTTTGGTTGCATTCCTTACATAGCTTTACCATAATAGAATCATGGGCTAAATCTGATACAGCCATTGTTTTGGTTGCATTCCTTACATAGCTTTACCATAATAGAATCATGGGCTAAATCTGATACAGCCATTGCTTTGGTTGCATTCCTTACATAGCTTTACCATAATAGAATCACGGGCTAAATCTGATACAGCCATTGTTTTGGTTGCATTCCTTACATAGCTTTACCATAATAGAATCATGGGCTAAATCTGATACAGCCATTGTTTTGGTTGCATTCCTTACATAGCTTTACCATAATAGAATCACGGGCTAAATCTGATACAGCCATTGTTTTGGTTGCATTCCTTACATAGCTTTACCATAATAGAATCATGGGCTAAATCTGATACAGCCATTGTTTTGGTTGCATTCCTTACATAGCTTTACCATAATAGAATCATGGGCTAAATCTAATACAGTCATTGTTTTGGTTGCATTCCTAACATAGCTTTACCATAATAGAATCATGGGCTAAATCTAATACAGCCATTGCTTTGGTTGCATTCCTTACATAGCTTTACCATAATAGAATCATGGGCTAAATCTGATACAGCCATTGCTTTGGTTGCATTCCTTACATAGCTTTACCATAATAGAATCATGGGCTAAATCTGATACAGCCATTGTTTTGGTTGCATTCCTTACATAGCTTTACCATAATAGAATCATGGGCTAAATCTGATACAGCCATTGCTTTGGTTGCATTCCTTACATAGCTTTACCATAATAGAATCATGGGCTAAATCTGATACAGCCATTGTTTTGGTTGCATTCCTTACATAGCTTTACCATAATAGAATCACGGGCTAAATCTGATACAGCCATTGTTTTGGTTGCATTCCTTACATAGCTTTACCATAATAGAATCATGGGCTAAATCTGATACAGCCATTGCTTTGGTTGCATTCCTTACATAGCTTTACCATAATAGAATCACAAGCTAAATCTGATACATCCATTGTTTTGGTTGCATTCCTTACATAGCTTTACCATAATAGAATCATGGGCTAAATCTGATACAGCCATTGTTTTGGTTGCATTCCTTACATAGCTTTACCATAATAGAATCATGGGTTAAATCTGATACAGCTTCACTGCATGCTTATTTTTCTGGATACACTTATATTTGCAGTTGTACACCATGGCTGAGTCCATGTGGACATCCGCTCATTACTTACAAAAGTTACTGCCAGATTGATTAGTATTAGATTAACCACTCTGAAACCATCAGATGACCCTCTTCAGTTGTCCTAAGAAATCCTGCAGACAATACTCATCTATCAGACAAAATGTAGGCCATCAACAAAAACACAAATTTGTTCTTCATAGGTTCATAGGTGTGTACTAGGCTAATGACCCTGGAGTCTTTACAAGCCTAAACCATAGACATGCCTGGCATTGTGCTGCCTGACATTAGTTCCCAGTACCTCTATCAAGTAGAGCCACTGGAGTAATCTCTGGGGTAAACTTTCTAATTTTCATCCACTCATCAAGATTTCTCTTGACAGTGAGTTGTTCTGCTTGACATGTATGGGAAGTCTATTCCATAGCATGGGCAGTCTCTCGGTTATGAACCTGTCTCTCCAGCATGTTCTGTTGATTGTGGTAATGAGTTTGAGGTCTCTGGAGCATGTAGTGCAGAGGGATTTGGATTTCTTTTGATATAGCATTTCTAACAGAGCTGGGTCAGACATGGCTTTGTAAGTCAAGCAGAGATCACCTCTTAGTAGATGATTTGAGACAGAGAATAGCTAGAGTTTTTTGAGTCTGTCCATGTAAGATGTGTTTAAGGCCTAGGATCCTGTTCGTGAGGTACGTTTTTTGGCCTTTCCAGCTGTTGTATGTCTCTAGTGAGGTACATGCCAAATGGGGCCTTATACTCTTCCCTCATTAGGCCAGTCATCAAGTATAATGGGACATTGTACTCGAAGATTGGCCTAATGAGGGAAGAGTAGAAAGAGATGATGGCCTAACTACATTCTTAATGTTGTTCTTTTTTCTGTCTATCAGTTTTATTCTCCTAGACCATTTACCCCACACCCAGTACACTTAGTTTTATTTCTGGAAAATCAAAACCAAGGAAAACTAATTTATTCTCCATAAAATCAGTCTGAATCTCCAATAACGGATACAGCCTGAAGTAAATTAATTTTCATTCCACATCAAGTAGATCCATATTGTCTCATTGTTAGACATTTCATCTCTCAATACCTAGAAAAATACAATAATAAAGCCAATCCTAAAAATGACTAAACTCAATTCCACTTCTGATTTTAAACAAATCTCTATCCTCCCAATTTAAGTACAATTCTGGAAAAATATGTCTGGATGAAACATTAAACCAATGTCCCATCTGCTAGAGTTGGTAGCTCAGGTGGATGTAAAAGACCCCATGGCACTTATCACAAGCATGAAGTTGAAATTCCCTGGTGCCCTAGCCAAGTTTCCCCTGTCAGTATAAATACCATCCGTCCTAAAATGAGGTCATTGAGCTAGTAGGATAGGTAGGTATGTAGATACAAATGCATGTATGTACCTATATACACTGAACTAGTTGAATAAATAATTGTACATGGACTCCTTTCTAGAAATCAGCATGTCTTCTTGACTGTTTGGAGCACAATGACTGCCTCATGGACATTACAGGACACTATTGTCATAATGATAAGGGTCATCTTACATGTGATGTTTTTATTCACCTTACTAAATATTTTGAGCTAGTTGACCATTGCCTCATGCAGATGACCTCTTTAATCAGTGGTCTAAGCCAAAAGACATGCCAATGATTCCAAACTACTTTGTAGGAAAACACGACTCTTGTCATTCCCTTCCTCTGCTCTAATCAGAGGTTTTACGCAGGGATCAGTATAATTCTCATTCGTTTTCTCATCATTGGTTCACTACCTGCTGACAAACACCAACTCCCTAATTATACTTTACACTGATTATATGATGGCTCATAAGTCTAGTCCTTCAATACTGACCATCAAATCTCAGCTGAATAAGGACTCAGAACCATTGCATTCTGACTGCATTGCAGAAAACATATTCTGTAACTCTTCAGAAACCAAAGCAATGCCCTTTGATTCCTCCCAAAAGTAGCTTCAGTTCTTCCACAAAAACAATTACTAGATCACAATGAAACCCCTTATAGACCAAGGTCTCCTTCCTATATTTGGGATTATGGCTAGACCAAAACCTCAACTTTCAACTCATTACACCCACAAGGCCAAAAATGCAGAAACTATTATTTGGTGCATGGAAGATTTCCCCCTTTGTTTTTCCAGCTGGTAGGGGGGGTATCATGAAAGTATAATTAAAATGTGGTCTTGCAATAGTGGCCTCTACATTTAAAAATAATCTTTATTACCTTCAGACCACTTTTGATTTACTGAACCTCCTCTGACACAACACTGTTCACTCTAGGAAAAGGCCAAGTGGCCAGCAATTCAATAAAAATATCAACTCCTACTTCAGTCCGTATGATACATGCCTCTAAAAATCAAATTTTCTACTTGGATACCTTCTACACAATCCTCTAAAAATTATTCTTTCATATATATCTGGAAGATTCTCAAGGAGGGAACGAACATACTTCTTGATAACAGTCAGAAAATGTTTCCTCCATTAAGGCCATTTCACTAAAAAGCTCTGCAATAACCAGGGGTGACTCATGCTATTGACCTGCAGGACTGCAGCCCCCCCCCCAGCTGTAAAAAGAAAAGAAAAGAAAAATAAAGAAGAAAACTAAAAGTAAAAAACAGAAAGAAAACAAACATGAGTCCTAGAACATCACGCATGCACTTGCGGCATTTCCCAATCCAGACTCCTGGTGAACCAGTCCAGAGCATGGGCACAGAATCTGGACTGTCTCACCAGCAGTCTGGATTAGGAATATAGCATTCAACAGCAGAGATCCCAGAAGTCTATGCAGTTACAACTACATAGAGTGGAAGGGGGTTGGACTTCAATGTCTGCAGGCTGCTACCCAACCTACTCTCACATGAGGGAAGGACTTGCTCTTGCAGGCTTTACTGTGAAAGGGATGAGCCTTGAATGTGGAGTTGGATTTTTACTGCTGCAGGAAGCAAACCTTGAATCTGGAGTTGGATTTTTACTGCTGCAGGCTTTTTGAATTAACAGACTTTGTAGGAAGGAAACTGGGCTTTGAATGAACAGACTTTGCAGCTGGGCTCAAGTAGTGTGTGTGTGTGTGTGTGTGTGTGTGTGTGTGTGTGTGTGTGTGTGTGTGTGTGTGTGTGTGTGTGTGTGTGTGTGTGTGAGAGAGTGTGAGAGTGTGTGTGAGAGTGTGTGTGAGTGTGTGTGTAATGCCCCATATACCTGGTGGCTAGATAGAACTCAGGAAATATACCTGGTGGTTAGACTCAAACCCTGTACCTTGGGACCATGTAGCAAGAACTTGAATTCCCTGTCCACTACCACTTGTGAAATCTTTGTCTCGTATGGTGGTTTTCTGGATTTTGAATAATGACAGGCAGTTGAATTTCAGACTTCATATTCTTCAGAAAGTACATGATAACATAAAACATTTTATTCTAGCATTTTTTCTGTTTATAAGATCAATATTTGAAATCTGTCCCTATGTTTGGGGCTGTATTCCCCCATCATTGGCTTTGTCCAGGTTTTTTGTTCTAAGAGGTTGAGAGCTATGGTGAAAACTGAATTCACTGAATATGTTTGGGAGCTATATTCTCCCATTATTGGCTTTGTCTAGATGTGAACTGAATTCAGTAAATGATAGCCATTTAAGTTTGAGTCTACCTGTCTTTCACAAAACAGCTGATTTGGCATAGTGGTATGTTGCTCTGATTGTAGTGCATCGGGTCCAGGGTTCAAGACTTGACAGTGAAATGCATGTTGGTAACACATCATTTTATTCTAGCAACTTTCCAAGATTATACAAGGAATGTTTAAAATGTGTCCCTAGTTTTCCAGCTTTTGCCCCCCCCCCCAATAAATTTTGGCTTTTTACAGATTTCTTGTGCTTCAAAGTTGAGAGATACAGTTGAGTGTCAAGTGGATTTTACAAGAAGCTGAGCTTGAAGAGAAGTTTAATGCTGCTTATGCTGAGTCGGCTTGTATTATTAATAACACAACAGGTAGTATACTTGCTTTTGATGCAGAAGGCTGTGAGTTCTACTCCCACAGTATATAAATGCATTGCTGTGTTGTACTTTTAAAGGGGGTCGATGCTGCAGTCCTGAGAATGTCCGCTTTGGTGGAGATACCTAGTAACGATGAACCTGTTATCAGTTTGCCATCAATTCTCTATTGCAATGTTACTAGCTTATCGTTTTTTATTGTAACAGGCAATTTATTCAACAGCAACAGGCACTTTATTTGTAGATGAAACAATGACATATTAAAGTTGTTTGCTAGCAGCAACCTCTTCATTAGTTACAGATCTCTTTAATGAATAATTATTTAGATGACTTTTACTTCTGCAGAGATTGTGCTTATTTACTCACACTGGTGGAGTGTAGAAGTTTGAGTAGACTTTTATGATGTAAATGTTCTGAACTGGGCAGCTTTGCCATTATTAATGCATGCATTTTGTTTCATTGTTTACTGGAATAATGTACAAAACAATACATTTAAAATGCCCTCTAACAGCTGTACTGTATTATATGAGGAATATAATTTAATACAATCAGGAAGGTGTATCAATGAACACATGTATGCTTCCTGTGCAAGGGGCTATGATTTGAAAACAGCCCAAAGTTAATCTTTATCTGCCACTGGCCAGATGTATTTTCTTTGAATGTGTGTTTCAATGCTGTTTCAATAAATGTGAGTTTCAAGGGCAGAGACATTTTAATGACAAGTCTATTTTCATTGTGAGACTGCATTGATTTTTTAGCAGATGTCTATTAGTGTTTGTGCTGTAAAATGTAAAATAAAACTTTTAAATGAAATCCAGATCATTGAAGAAGTAAAGCAGAATGCACATTACAGTGTTTATGATAAATGGGGTGAAATAGCCAAGTAATGCAACATTGAAATAGCTGTAGGGGGGAGGCCCTATTCAACCATGATTTTGTGGGGGGGGGCAAACTCAGTCAGCCCCAGCTGAACTATACCTTTTAACTGTCCAGATTTTTGCAGAATGAATAGATTTTTGCTTCTTACTTTTGGTTTGTTCATCATAAAATTTGTGGTTTTCTGGCAAATCGTTTAGGAATTAAGTTACTAAATAATGACAGACATTGAGTTTCAGACTTCACATTCTTCAGAAAAATGCATGCTAAAGCAAGACCTGTTGTTCTGTCAACTGACTAAGTTTATACAAGAGCAATATTTAGTACTGTTTTTATGTTCTCCCAATATATTTCGCCTTGTCCAGATTTTCTGCATTAAGAGGATGAGAGATAAGTGCAAATAAATCAATTTATAGAATTAGGTATATACAAACCTCTCAACTCTCTCTGATTTTGGCTCAAAATGTTGCTCTCCCCCTAATAATCCTGCTACAAAATGGCAAGTTTGGAAGAAAATGTAGAGGGTTTACAATTAATAAATAATTGTAATGATCAGAGTTAGATTACTTGTGTCTATATTATCATATTGAAGTTTCAGAATATCGAATCTGATATGGTCTACACCATATAATCAAATTCTGAAACATCAAAAGATAAAAAAAAGCCTAAAAACAAAAATAAAAACTTACCCCACACCCCCTACTTAAATATACCAACTCTGAGACCACACTACATTGAACTAGATGGAAATTTATCTCCCCTTACAGAGATTTCCATTTAAACGTTCAATGTTTTTTGCTTTCGCTAGTCTGGTGCCGACAATATCAGCTTCAATATTGTCGGCCTTTGACAACATGAAGTAGACCTGATTACTTTTAATTTCAGAAATGCATGTAGATTCTCTTATTTTCTAAACTGCTCAGGTTAACAGTACTAATATTAAAAAGTGCCCCTTCTTTGACAGGTTCCCAGCTGTATTGTGTGGCTATTTTATATTTCTGCATCACATTTTTGGTCTGCTTTTAATAAAATTGTGATTTTCTGACAAATTAGTGACAAATCATTAAATATTGAAGTTAGAAAAATAATGGCAGACATTTGAGTTTCAGATTTCATACCCTTCAGAAAATTCATACTAATGCAAGAGCAATATTTAAAAATTGTCCTTATTTTGGGGCCTTTGTCCCACTTCTATGTATTGCTTTGCCCAGATTTCTTGCTCTGAGGTTGAGAGGTATGACAAATATGTCAGGGCCATCACAATCAGCCAGAGAAATTTCAAATTGTGACATACGTGTTGCACTCCACTCCCCCACGTAGTGACTCTGGATGTGTCCAAGCAAGGCAAGGAGCAGTTATGCAGAGTATTTACCCATCCAAGGTAGACTCAAGTACTACAGTGGCTTTTCATTTGTCCTTGATTTTGCAGAATGTTCTGGTTTTCTGTCATATTTTTATACTGTTGATTTATGTTTCGTATTCAGAAAATGCATGTCATTGCAATACCTGTTGCTCTGTGTTTAAGTAGCAATACTTTAATGACCATCAGGTAACCTTGTCTGAGACTGTAAGATGCAAGTAAGCTTTAATAAGCATACTGTTAAAGAACTACCAACATTGAAAGCCTTTTTGTTGTTGCCATGCAAAGAATATTTACATAACTAGATAGCGTATAAGCCTTAGGTATTGAAATGCATATGACAGTATTTGTAATAAAGGGCAAGATTACAGTATTTTCAGAAGCTCATTACATTTGTTGGAGACTTGCAGTCATCTTTGCAGGCTTTACCCATAAACTAAACAGAATGCCAAACTATCATATGTGGTCCATAACCTGTGCAGTAATCCTTTAAGCAATTTATCTTGAGTTTGTTTCTTGTTTGCTGTTCATTTTTTAATTTGATCATGTTTTCCCCATGAAACAAATAGATAATTGTTTTTAGACAGCAGATCCTTTTTGAATAAGAAACATTTTTACAAGTGGGGGTATTGCTACTTTCAGCATGTTACTTGGTACTTTTATAAAGCTGAATATAAATTATAATTAGAACTGCAGTGTGAGGAGAAGTGGTTTGAGTTGAGTGCTGCTTGTTTTTTTATACTTGATTTTAACTGGCATTCTAGCAATCTATTTAAAAAGTAGTGCATTTTTTCATGCCTCGCAACCTTTTTGTTTCCATCTAGATATTAACTAAGCTGTCATGTAGCCAATGCATTTAACTATTAATTTATTCTACAATTCATTTTGTCTTGATTGGACTCTCATAATGATGGTTTGGCAGTGGCACCCTGGGCAGCGTATTTAATTGAAGTCCCAGGTTTTGTGGTTTTTAACATAGCCCCACCCCTTTATAGTTGGCCACCCCCTTCCAGTTGGCTCCACCCATTAGCTGTCTCCTGCAGCCCTCCTTTGATTTGAAGTCACCAGCCACCACTGGCAACAACCACAACTTGTACTAAGTCCCAAAGTCTTGTAATCCAACTTCACGTCCAGTAGAAACCATGAACATTTTCAGATTTTTGGATGCATTTTTAAAACCCATTTATAAAAGGATGTAAGTTGTAAATTTTTTGGGGATAAGGAGATAATATAACATAACATAAACATTAATTCACATCTCATATTAACATCTTATTGTCATCACTTTACCTTTCATATGTCTGTAGCATTTTCCCATTGTAAATACTGTAGGTGCAACATGTTAAAAAGGCAAATTTATTTCTGTGTACTTTACAGATCCTAGCTTGTGACCTTTGTTTAATTCATCTTTCTTGCTTTTTGATACTTCCATTATCACTTAAGTTATTTGTATCTAATTGCCTTATCCAAGTTTGAATCTGAAATATGTTCCTTCTGATCAGTGTTCTACCTCAGTTAATAAATTAAAACTAAAAAGTTCACAGGTAGATACCATGTGCTCATCAGATCATTTTCAGCCTAGCCAGAAAAGCCAACATCATGAGTTACCAAAACTAAAAGCAAAATCAAACCAAGAATGAAAATCACTTGGCACCACAGGACCCGGAAGCACGTAGACAAAGGCTTTCAAAATAAGCAGATGAAGAAATCAAACAGCTGCTAGGTCTCCAAAAAGATCCTTTAATGTAACCAAGCAAAGTAAAAATCCACAATATCTTCTAAGCGCTTTCACTCGACCACATGCGAGCTTTCTCAAGGCAAACATTGCTGGAAGTTCATTCACATTAAATACTTCCAGAATCATCACATGACTTCCTGTGAACCTTTCCCAACAGGAAAATCACCATATAAGGAAATTCTAAAATACATTCTTATTATAATTAAAAATAATTCATTTTCTAAAAATAATTCATTTTCTAAAAATGTCTTGGCGACTGAATAGCATAATGAACTTAAAATTGAATACAAACTATTAAAATGTGTCATAAAACAATTCTGTAAAATGTTTTTATAGTTTTATAATACAAATAAGTGCAGTAACCCCTTTTAACCATCGGGGGTGAAATCAAAACTCCAATTTAAAACCTAGAGTTACTAACTGGCATTGTAAAACATTTCTTTTATGAGTTGCCAATGTATAACATTCCATATATCATATTATAAAATCTTATGGATTCAAAAGTGAATAAAACAATAGATGTCATGTTCTGCTAAACTGTGTTATAGATGAGCTTGTCTCAATTTCAAAACACTAGTGATGTTGAGGGTGTCATTCAGACCTGGGTATCTAGTAGCGTCTAACCGGAGCTGCCAAAATAGCTCACGGTATTCTAATTTTGACTTCCAACTACCCCCTCTTATATCCGGTTGTACCTGTTCCAACACAATAAACTTTATGTCCGTGTCCTTACACATCAAGGAGTGTTTATAAAAGGCATTACTTTCCTTCCTTACATTGATGTTGTTTGCCTTGAGAAAGCTTGCATGTGGTCGATTGAAAGCGCTTGGAAGATATTGTGGATTTTTACTTTGCCTGGTTACATTAAAGGATCTTTTTGGAGACCTAGCAGCTGTTTGATTTCTTCATCTGATTATTTTGAAAGCCTTTGTCTACGTGCTTCCGGGTCCTGTGGTGCCAAGTGTTCAACATAAAGAGTTCCTTCCTACCTAAAGGAGAGTTGCACAAGATAGGCTCAGAAAGAATTTTGAGTGCCTAGCTAGTTGTCTAGATAAGTCTTGAATTTAGCTATAGGGTGTTATTTTACTTCATTTGCAGGGATGATTTATTCCATAGGTGAACAATATGCTTGGATACAAATTTGTTATGCATCTTGTTAATCCATAGATGGAGATGTCTTTTGTATATGTTTTTCTGCAATCATTAGTTTTGTGAAGACATATGAGGTTAAAGAGGGTAGATTCCTTCATGACTCAAAAGACCAAACATGCATCACCACAAATAAGTTTATAGGAAAAAGAATATAGAGAGAAGGTCTGGATGACTGAAGAACTTGAGGCCTCCAATGTTTTTTTAGGCATCTATGAAGTCTTTCCAGTTGAGGAATGTTTTGATAAAATGCATACAATATGTAGCATTACTTTCAATAACAGGGCAAATAAGAGACAAGGACAGTGAAAGTAAGACCTCTGTTTCTAGATGATGGTTACTGCTTGGGTCAGATGGAAAGACTGCCTAACTACAGTGGAGACATGATCAAAGGATTGCTAAACAAGCTAGAAGTGTTCCTAGGTCTCCAATGACAGCATCATTCTTAGGGGGTTTGTCATCTGTGTAGCATCATGAGGAATTATTTCTTTTCCCAAAGTGGACTATACTATATTTTCTGACATTGATTTTAAGGTCATTGTCTTTGCGCCAGTTATTTTAATTGTGCAGCCCATCCTAAATTACCTTTGCATCCATAGATATTCAACTAACAACCCGTTGTTTACAGTTGGTAGCAAATTTAGTTCATTTTGCTAGTTTGATTATTAATATAGCTGGGATACTGGCTGCTATAGCATACAGAAATGTTAAACTCTGCTTCACCTACAAGACAAGTTCTTCACCCTCATCAAAAGAGTACAGAAAAGACAGAAATGAGTGGATGTCTCAGAGCTCAAATATCTCTTAAATCTTGGAGATGAAGCATTGTTACAGTTAAAACAAATCTCACCCCTCCACAACTTTGCCAATTAGTTCCATCACAGATGTAAATCCTCCTTTCAAAAATCCAAACAAACTTCTCTATTAGCCACATCAAAGCACTTCTGGAGAAAATTTAATTTAATTACAAATCAACAATCACCACAAAACAATAGATTCTCTAATCACAGCAACTGTGTTCAAACTCAACTATCATGCACTGACCACATTTCAGAGTTTATCCACCTACCCCAATTATAGTCACAAGGAATCTTCTTAATGTAATGGGGTCCTTGGCAAAGACTGGAACACCCCCACAATTTCCCATAGATCTGATTAAATGGTAAGCATTAAACCCAGGAATGGGGAGGGCGCTTTTACTGCAGTAAATTTGAGGAGAACCTCAAGCACAGGCATCAAGCTCAGTCATCTTTTTGTTAAGACTCCTGACATCGACTAGAGATAATTTATTGTGTCTCATTTAGAATTTGCTATGTGGCAATGCTAAGTAAATAAATCGGCAAGGTTTTGTATTATTCTTGTAAAGTTGGTACTATTTATTTTTCCTTTTAACATTTTTGTCTTATTAGAGTTTTTCCTCATGGACTTCTGGTGAAAAGGGGCACTTTGCCAATTCAGGCTATCCCATTTAATAAATAAGAAAATAAATACAATTAACTAAAATTAATGCCTGCATAAATAGGGTCCTGACTCAAATTATGTGACTGCATTCTTTGCCTAGTTTAGAGCTGGTGAGCTAAGCTTTGGAGTCCCACTGGAAATAGCCTACTTCAGCATAATTTAATATGTTACCTCAGAAGTAGGTATAGAAAAATCTCTAGTGGCTAGCAGTCAGGAAAGGAATGTTGAAAATGGTACAAGATGATAACCTAGATAAACAACCAGACAGGCAGTGAGATGGTAAACAAGGAAAACAACTAGACAGAGTGAAATAGTAACCAAGGGAAACAACTAGACAGGCAGTCAAATGGTAACCAAGGGAAACAACTAGACAGGCAGCAAAATCGTAATCTAGGGAAATGATTAGACAGGCAGTAAGATTGTAAATTAGGGAAACAGGCAGACATTTAGATCGAAACTATGACAATAAAATGTAAAACAAAGTACTTAATTGGGAACATGACAACTTGGGATGAAGTATAGACTGAGACAAGACAGTGATGGAGACCAAACCGGAAATGAACCTGGGAGTGGAGATAACAGGATCACTGCAACACCCCAACACCAGATGTGGTGTGAAAAGGAATGAACCTGGGAGTGGAGATAACAGGATCACTGCAACACCCCAACACCAGATGTGTGAAAAGGAATGAACCTGGGAGTGGAGATAACAGGATCACTGCAACACCCCAACACCAGATGTGGTGTGAAAAGGAATGAACCTGGGAGTGGAGATAACAGGATCACTGCAACACCCCAACACCAGATGTGGTGTGAAAAGGAATGAACCTGGGAGTGGAGATAACAGGATCACTGCAACACCCCAACACCAGATGTGGTGTGAAAAGGTAAGTTAAAGCCAACAGGATAACCACACCAGATATGGTGCAAAAAGGTCCAGTTGATGTCAACAGAGTTACTGCAACACCAAATTTAGTGGAAAAAGTGTACGTTAAAGACATCAGAATCACTGCATCATCAATGTGAAGCAAAAAGGTGCAGTTAAACCCAATAGGATCACTGCAACACCAAATGTCATGTAAAAAGGTCTAGTTAAACCCATAAGGATCACTGCAACACCAAATTTATTTATTTTATTTTATTTTATTTTACATTTGTTGACCGGGCTAGTCTAGCTGGATATATGTCCATTTTCAGTAGAGGCCCAGGGAGATAAGCTCCAAAGTTCAATTACAGTATATATCTACAGAAGTACATATATGAGATTGACTACATTAATAATAACTAAAGCAGTATTAGCTAAAAAGTGGTTACAGGTATATAGAGTATATAACACAAAATATTGACTAAACATAATACAATTTATTAAGATACACCACCAAACGCTTCCAGCCCAAAAAGCAGCCAAATATGAGACACCAACAAGTTGTATTAGCGCTTTCATTCACATTTAATGTAAAGTGAACTTCTTCAAAAACAACTTGCACATCCTTACAACTCTAATAAATACATTTGTCAATCAAGAAATTTACATAATAAATTGATTAAATGAATTAATTATTTAAATTAGTTATTTAAAGACATATACTAAGTATCCCAAAAAAATACTGATAAATGCATATCAAAATCAAGATAATTTAAAAATCAGTGAATAAAAAGACTATATGTATATATATATATATATTCAGATAATAAAACATGTATGTATAAAAAATATATAAATTTGCATTTGAAAATGATATACAATATTATGATAAAAATTATAAATATTTTAACTATCTATTTTCTAAAAAACATTTTAAATTTATCACTTCATTTAGACCAGGGGCATTGTCCGCCCCTAGAAAAAATTGCCAGAAGGACTCTTTGCATTCTAGCACAGATTTTATATTACCATTAAATACAGTGTTTGGCACATTATCCATAACAGAAAATGTAAACTTCTTAAACACACTACAAATGGCTGAATGTCTAGCTAGTGCATTGTTAAAATCCTTCTTTTTGATAGCTAACAAATGCTCACGAATTCTGACCTTAAGTTCTCTGGTTGTCATACCCACATAGTAGCTTGGACATGTCTGACACTGAGCTACATAGACTACCATCGAACTTTGGCATGTAAAGAATTCTTTGGACCAATGTGTATAGGATAAGTGTGGAAAGTGTATTGATGAAGAATTACTAATATATCTACACTGTTTACATGTGTGACATGAATAAGTTCCTTTGGTATTTATAATTCTTTTTTTGTCCAAAGCATGCTTGTCTTTAGCTTCCAAGATAGTTTTTAAATTGACAACCCTTTTAAAAGTGAAATGAGGCTTTCTACCTATAGCATTAGTCAATTCCTGATTACCTAATATTATTTTCCAATTATCTAAAATTATGTCTTTGATAATCCACATTTCATTACATATAGGTAAAATGAAAGCGTTTACAAACTCTTTTTCATTATTGGATTCTGCATCATCAGAATAATTAGGTCTAATCAAAACTAATCCTGAGTTCAAAATGGGTCCTATTGTAGTATTACGAAGTTGAGAAACTTCTCTTTCAATGGACAACAGCCATGATTCCTGATATCCCCTATGCAAAAAGAAATTTCTCAAAACTGTCATTTCTTTTTGAAAAACTTCAGTGTTTGAAGTCAATCTACTCAGCCTAATGTATTGACCTTTTATTACTCCTTTTTTCATATGATAAGGGTGTAAACTATTTTGATGTAAATATTGATTCGTAAAGGTTGATTTCCTGTGTATTTTACTTGAAAAACTCTGTGTATTAGCTAAAAAGTGGTTACAGGTATATAGAGTATATAACACCAGATATTGACTAAACATAATACAATTTATCATGAGGCTGCATTTTAACTGTTCAGAAAGATTGATAGTAAAACACATAATATAATTCTAGATATAAGAAGGGGAAAAAGGAAAGTAAGACTGGAATAGAAGTCGAGTAAGAAAATTCTAATCGTGAAGACTGGAACTTTTATGAGAGTATACTAATAGGTAAGGCTAGGTAGTAGAGGTAGAATGGTAGTTGAATTCTGATGAGATTGTTACTGAGCTGAGACAGTGAGGTAGAAACAGGTAGCTAGAGCATATAAGGTGGGGTTGAAACAAGTAGTGACAGCATGTAGGTTAGTCAGGTTTAGTACAGGGGCACATCCAATGTGTTTTAAGGAAGAGCTTAAGTTTATTTTTGAACAAGGAAATAGAGGGAAGTGTTGAAAGTTCAGTGGGGAGTAAGTTCCAGATTTTCCCAACAGTGTTAGTGAAGAGAGAGTCTCCAGCTCTGTTGTTTGATTTGTGGTGTATAAAGGTCCAGTTAAAGCCAATAGGATCACTGCAACACTAAATGTGATGTAAAAAGGTCCACTTAAACCCAATAGGATCACTGCAACACCAAATGTTGTGTACAAAGGTGCAGTTAAACCCAATAGGATCACTGCAACACCAAATGTGGTGTAAAAAGGTCCAGTTAAATTCAATAGGATCACTGAAACACCAAATGTGGTATAAAAAGGTCCAGTTAAACTCAATAGGATCACTGCAACACCAATTGTGGTGTAAAAAAAGTCCAGTTAAACCCAATAGGATCACTGTAACACCAAATGTGGTATAAAAAGGTCCAGTTAAACCCAATAGGACAACTGCAACACCAAATGTGGTGTAAAAAGGTCTAGTTAAACCCAATAGGCTCACTGCAACACCAAATGTAGTGTAAAAAGGTCCAGTTAAAGCCAATAGGATTACTGCAACACTAAGTGTGGTGTAAAAAGGTACAGTTAATGCCAATAGGATCACTACAACACCAAATGTGGTGTACAAAGGTCCAGTTAAACCCAATAGGATCACTACAACACCAAATGTGGTGTAAAAAGTCCAGGTAAACCCAATAGGACAACTGCAACACCAAATGTGGTGTAAAAAGGTACAGTTAAACCCAATAGGATCACTGTAACACCAAACGTGGTGTAAAAAAGGTCCAGTTAAACCCAATAGGATCACTGCAACACCAAATGTGGTATAAAAAGGTTCATTTAAACCCAATAGGATCACTGCAACACCAAATGTGGTTTAAAAAGGTCTAGTTAAACACAATAGGATCACTGTACACCAAATGCGGTGTAAAAAGGTCCAGTTAAAGCCAATAGGATCACTGCAACACAAAATGTGGTGTAAAAAGGTCCAATTAAACCCAATAGGATCACTGCAACACCAAATGTGGTGTAAAAAGGTCTAGTTAAACCCAATAGGATCACTGCAACACCAAGTGTGGTGTAAAAAGGTCCAGTTAAACCCAACAGGATCACTGCAACACCAAATGTGGTGTAAAAAGATCCAGTTAAACCCAGTAGGATCACTCCAACACCAAATGTGGTGTAAAAAGTCCAGGTAAACCAAATAGGACCACTGCAACACCAAATGTGGTGGAAAAAGGTCCAGTTAAACCCAATAGGATCACTGCAACACCAAAATGCGGTGTAAAAAGTCCATTTAAACCCAATAGGATCACTGCAACACCAAATGTCGTATAAAAAGGTGCTGTTAAACCCAATAGGATCACTGCAACACCAAATGTGGTGTAAAAAGGTCCAGTTAAACCAAATATGATCACTGCAACACCAAATGTGGTGTTGAACGTCCAGTTTTAAACCCAATAGGATCACTGCAACACTAAATGTGATGTCAAAAGGTCCAGTTAAACCCAAAAGGATCACTGCAACACTAAACATGGTATAAAAAGGTGCTGTTAAACCCAATAGGATCACTGCAACACCAAATGTGTTGTAAAAAGGTGCAGCTAAACCCATTAGGATCACTGCAACACCAAATGTGGTGTACAAATGTCCAGTTAAAGTCAATAGGATCACTGCAACATCAAATGTAGTGTAAAAAGGTCCAGTTAAACCCAATAGGATCACTGCAACACCAGATGTGTTGTAAAAAGGTCCAGTTAAACCCAATAGGATCACTGTAACACCAAATGTGGTGTAAAAAGGTCCAGTTAAACCCAATAGGATCACTGCAACACCAAATGTGGTGTACAAAGGTCCAGTTAAACCCAATAGGATCACTGCAACACAAAATGTGATGTCAAAAGGTCCAGTTAAACCCAAAAGGATCACTGCAACACCAAACGTAGTATAAAAAGGTGCTGTTAAACCCAATAGGATCACTGCAACACCAAATGTGGTGTATAAAGGTCCAGTTAAACCAAATGGGATCACTGCAACACCAAAATGTGGTGTTAAACATCCAGTTAAACCCAATAGGATCACTGCAACACCAACTGTGATGTCAAAAGGTCCAGTTAAACCCAAAAGGATCACTGCAACACCAAAAATGGTATAAAAAGGTCCAGTTAAACACATTAGGATCACTGCAACACCAAATGTGGTGTAAAAAGGTCCAGTTAAAGCCAGTAGGATCACTGCAACACCAAATGTGATGTAAAAATGTCCAGTTAAACCCAATAGGATCACTGCAACATGAAATGTGGTATAAAAAGGTCCAGTTAAACCCAATAGGATCACTGCAACACCAGATGGTGTAAAAAGGTCCAGTTAAACACAATAGGATCACTGCAATACCAATTGTGATGTCAAAAGGTCCAGTTAAACCCAAAAGGATCATTGCAACACCAAATGTGGTATAAAAAGGTCCAGTTAAACCCATTTGGATTACTGCAACACCAAATGTGGTGTAAAAAGGTCCAGTTAAAGCCAATAGGATCACTGCAACACCAAATGTGGTGTAAAAAGGTCCAGTTAAAGCCAATAGGATCACTGCAACACCAAATGTGGTGTAAAAATGTCCAGTTAAACCCAATAGGTTCATAGGTTCATAGGTTCATACTAGGCTATCTGCCCGAGGGCATTTACAAGCCTAGCCCATCGTTTTGTGGCTTACGCCACCCCTTTAGTATGGGGAACTATACCCATTATTTTGCTGTGCCTCTGTCGAGCAGTGACACTGAGGTAATCCCTGGGGTATATCTGTGATCTCCCATCCATTGGTCAAGATTTCTCTTGAACAAGGCCAGCGAGGTGCTCTGCCTCACATGTACCGGGATTTTGTTCCACAGCATAGGGAGTCTTTGGGTGATGAATCTACCCCTCCAGCACGTCCTATTAATAGCCGTGTCAAGGTTTAAGTCTCCGCCCTTGTGGCTCTGATGGATCTAGATTTTTGAGGTGAAGCATATTCATCAAATCTGGGTTTGACATGGCCTTGTATGTTAGGCAAAGGTCACCTCTGAGCAAGCGGTGGCGACTGAATAGAGCTGGAGTTCTTTCAGTCGGGCAGCATAGGACAGATTTTGAGACCCTTTATCCTTTTGGTGAGGAACTTTGTGGCCTCTCCAGCTGCTGCAAGTGTCGGGTCAGATACATTCGAATGGGGCATTGTACTCAATCATTGGTCTGATGAGTGATGAGTAAAGGGAGACTATGACCTCCCTTGATCTAGATGAGAATCCCTTCATGATAAGGTGGGCAATGTAGAAGGTCTTCCTAACTACTTTAGCTACATGGGTGTCGAATGACAGACTACTATCAACCTGGGTCCCCAGGTCCCTGATAACTTCTTCTGTGCTCAGTGGATTGCCACCTATTTGGTAGCTAGGGGTAACCTTGTTTTTCCCGAAGGGTATGACTATGCATTTTTTTGGCATTTAACTTTAGGCTGTGGCTCTGGCACCAGTTATCTGTTTCTGTGAGACCCTTCTGAAGGATATCTGTATCAGATGTGTTTTCTACTATGGCGCCCAGTTTGCAGTCATCTGCAAACTTTGTCAGCCATAACCCTCCTGTGTTTGCTTGTACTGGAAAAGTAGATGCCAAACAAGAGTGGGCCCAGGACTGAGCCCTGTGGGACACCACTTGTGACAGGCTTTGAGTCTGACATGGCGCCAGCAACTCTGACCCTGTGGGTTCTGTTACTCAGCCAGTTTGCAACCCATCTTGTGATGTATGGGTTGACATTTAAGCTGATGAGTTTTTCAATGATACCCGAGTGGGGTATTGTATCAAAGGCCTTAGCCAGATCGAGGTAGGCTGTATGGACTGCCTTTCCCTCATCAATGGCTTTGGTGACTGTTTCAAAAAAGTCAACCAAGTTTAAAAGGCATGATCTGCCTTTGACAAAGCCAAACTGTGTTGGATCCAAAGTCTGCAAATTCCCTATGTCTTTATTTATGAGGTCCATTATGATCCTCTCCATGGCTTTGCAGATAAGGCTTGTCAAGCTAATGGGCGGTAATTTCCAGGGTCGGTGGAGGCACCGCCTTTGTGAAGTGGTACCACAGTTGCAGTCGCCACTCCTGGGTACGTATCCAGAGGTAAGACTTTGATTAAACAGCTGTCCTAGCTGTGGGTTTAATTCCTCATTGAGTTCATGGAGCACACAGCCGGGGACACCATCAGGTCCCATGGATGCTGTGTTTTTGCTTTGGAGAGAGCAGTTCTCACTTGGGCTGGAGATGTTTGGGGGCTGCAATCGTTTGGTATAGATATCTCTCCTTTTGGGGAGGGGAGAAGTTTGCACTGCACCTGTCAGCCAGTATGTTGGCAATGTCTGTAGGATCAGTAATCTTCACATCATTTTGAACTAGCTCTGAGCATATCTGGGAGTTTCCTTCCAGGTTTCTAACATAGCTAAAGAAGGCCTTATGATTGTCTTTTGAGTCTTTAGCTATTTTTCTCTCGAAATTTGCTTTGGATGATTTTATGAGAGCTCTTAGTTTTTTACTTATAGTGATCAAGGGTGTCTTACCTTTTAAGGATTTTGCTCTATCTTGTAGTAGCTTCCTCCTTTTGTTGTAGAGTTTGTTTATGGCTGGGGTCCACCAGACTGGACGCTTGCCTTTGGTACAAAGAGTCTTTGTTTTGCTTGGGATTGCCTTATCCATGCAGTCCTGCAGGTGCTGGTAGAAGGCATTTGTAAGTGATTCAGCGGCTTGAGTACTGTTTTCCGCCGGCTCGGGGGCCTTAAAGGAGACCACACTAGTCTTTAAAAGTGTGAAGTCGGCTTTTGAGAAGTTCTTTACTGTGGTCTTTTTTATTTCAGGTGGGGGTGGGATGAGGACCTCCAGCGAGATTAGTTTGTGGTCTGATCTCACCAGTGAGGGTACACCTCCGGTGTTGAACATTGTGCTCCCATGTTCGTGATGATGAGATCAAGTATGTTATCTCCTCTTGTGGGGATGGTGACTAGTTGTTCCATGGCATTTGAGTTTATGAATTCCAGGAACTTTTGGGCTAGGGTGTTTGGGCTTGAGTAGTGTTCCCAGTCTATATTAGGGTAATTGAAGTCACCTAGTATGATGGTGTTTGGTGATACATTTATCCCTCTAGTGTTTTCAGGAAGGCCATGTGAGGTTCCTGAGTTTGTGAGGGTGGCCTTTAACATGCTACAATTTGCAGAGCAGTCTTGCCTATGGTTAATTGCACCTGGATGGTCTCCGATGCAGTGTGCGTTGCCACCAGTCTTGAGGTGTGGGTGTCCTTGATGAATATGGATACCCCCCCTCCTTTCTTGGTATTGTCCGGATTTTGGGGCCGGAACGCATGATATGAGGTAAAACCTGATATCGCTGGGGTGCTCTCAGGAGCCTTGAACCAGGTTTCTGTCACAGCACAGACATCGATGTTCTCCATACTGAGAAGGGCCTCGAGTGCGTGCATTTTGAGATTTAGACTTCTGGCATTGAGCAGCATTACCCTTAGTTTTTTTTTCCGTTTTTGTGTTCTAGGGTGGTAGGGTTAGAATTTGAGCCTTGCCTAAAAAGGCACTATGGGGTGGCAAGAGCCTTTGCCAATATCTGGAATCCCAGGGGTGACAGGTGCAAGCCGTCCCTTGCGGCAGCGTGGCTTGTCCAGCATGTCATCCCAGGCAGACAGACACTGGATCCCCTTTGAATGACACCAGTGTTTAAGCCAATTGTTAAAGCTGATCATCTTATCTCTGTATTGTGGCATCATTCTTGGTGAAGGTAGGATACTGCTCAAGGTCAGGGTCATACCTGCCTGGGCTACATAATCAGAGAGCTCCTCAATGTCTCTTTTCATGTAGTCCAAGGAGGTACGTCTCAGGTCGTTTACACCAGCGTGGACAATGACTGAGTCATATTTGTACCTGCTGTTGAGAGACCTGAGTGCTTGCGTTATGTGGCGGATTCTAGCACCCGACAGGCAGCTTACTGTGACCTTCTCCTTACTCAGTCTGGTGAGCGGGACGCCAATGTGTCTGACTATGGAGTCACCAATGACTAGTGTGTCTGGCATTGTGTTTGGCCTTAAGGGCTGTGACTGTTTGACACTCTGACTGTGAGGTCTATGTGTTGCAGGTGTTGTGTTCTGAGGTGGTGGTTGTTTGGGTGTCTGCTTTGGTGGCCTCTGCTGTTTTGGTAGATTTTTGATCAGAGCCTCCAGTATGTCTTTGTGTGTTTATGTGTATGATTTGAGGTTGTAATGGTACTATGTGAGACTGGGTCTATAGTGTGTGTGGTAACCTTCTCCTCCTGACTGGTCTTGCCAGTCCTATGTTGAGAGAGCTCAGCCTCCAGTTTGGCCGTATAGTTGCATCTCTCGCATGTATTTGTGTTTTGTGGGAGGAGGAGAGGGTTGTCTGTGTACATGAGGCAATTGTAACATTGCCTCAATATTCCCAGGTTCACCAGCTGAGCAGGAGAGGACACTAGCAACTGATCCCTCGACATGCTAGAAGGAATAGACAAAAACTTTAAAAAGATTCCGGGGACGTGGGTGACCGAGAAATGGGGGTTGCCTTTTTGGGGTACTATCTATGACAAGAGTGCCGTATCAAGGTAATAAGTACTGTAGGAGCAAGTGCTATGTTTAACAGATAGAGAATAGTCTACTTGGAGTCAAGTAGAGATGATCTTTTTAATTATAGGATAAGCTGATTAGATCAGTAGTATAGTTCGAGGAAGGTAGTTTTAAGGGAAAATTTGAAGAGTGGACTTTAGGTAGCCCGAATAGTTTAAACCTGCTTAACCGCTGCTGCCCTAGTGTGCAACGGTAGCAACTCCGCGGTAATCGGGCTAAATCGCGCTAATGTGCGCTAAAGCGTGCTTTATAGCAGGGGGCTGGAAAAGACAGGAAATGACCCAAAATGGCCAATAAACTACAAGTTACTGCCTTAAACCACTCCTCTGAGGACAAATGAAGGAGTTATGGAAATGACCCCTAGTGGCCAATAAAACTACAGTTTCAAGTCAGTAACCACCTCTCCAGGGGGCAGGGAAGCTGCTCAATGTTAGTCACTGCCACTGATGAACACAGAGACCCTCCTTCAGCCCAAGCAAAAATGGCCTCACAGAAACTTTCAAGCAGTTCAGGAACAGCAAGCCTGTAACTGAACTTTTTTAACTCTCAGAAAAGTGGGAAAAAGCAAGATTTTTTTTTGTTTTGTTTTTACAGAGATAGCAGAGGTTCACAAGTAATATCAAGTTATAACAGTGCAGTAAATGACCCCACACAAGAGTGCTAGGTCAAGGACAGAAAATATGCAAGTTTTAAGTGAAAAACGATTTAAAATTAAGTGCAAACAGGAAATTCAGCAAACAGCTTTTGGTTGTGCTCTAAATACAGCTACTAATACAGAAATCAAGTTTAACAAGCCAGAAAATGCTCAAGCTAGGCAGCTATGCAGAAAAACTTAGCAAATAAACAGAGAAAAAATACTTAAAATCTCAAAAGTGGCTCCCTTCTTCTCTCAGCGTTTTTCCTCTTGGAGGGTGCTTCACCAACAGCCAACAAGCCTGAAAAGACGCTCAAACCACGAGGCAACTAGGTTTTAAGAGAGGAAGATGAAGGAGTTATGGAAATGACCCTAGTGGCCAATAAAACTACAGTTTCAAGTCAGTAACCACCTCTCCGGGGGCAGGAAGCTGCTCAATGTTAGTCACTGCCACTGATGAACACAGAGACCCTCCTTCAGCCCAAGCAAAATGGCCTCACAGAAACTTTCAAACAGTTCAGGAACAGCAAGCCTGTAACTGAACTTTTTAACTCTCAGAAAAGTGGGAAAAAGCAAGATTTTTTTTGTTTTTGTTTTTACAGAGATAGCAGAGGTTCACAAGTAATATCAAGTTATAACAGTGCAGTAAATGACCCCACACAAGAGTGCTAGGTCAAGGACAGAAAATATGCAAGTTTTAAGAAAAAACGATTTAAAATTAAGTGCAAACAGGAAATTCAGCAAACAGCTTTTGGTTGTGCTCTAAATACAGCTACTAATACAGAAATCAAGTTTAACAAGCCAGAAAATGCTCAAGCTAGGCAGCTATGCAGAAAAACTTAGCAAATAAACAGAGAAAAATACTTAAAATCTCAAAAGTGGCTCCCTTCTTCTCTCAGCGTTTTTTCCTCTTGGAGGGTGCTTCACCAACAGCCAACAAGCCTGAAAAGACGCTCAAACCACGAGGCAACTAGGTTTTAAGAGAGGAAGATGAAGGAGTTATGGAAATGACCCCTAGTGGCCAATAAAACTACAGTTTCAAGTCAGTAACCACCTCTCCGGGGGGCAGGGAAGCTGCTCAATGTTAGTCACTGCCACTGATGAACACAGAGATCACTGCAACATGAACACAGAGATCACTGCAACATGAAATGTGGTGTAAAAAGGTCCAGTTAAACCCAATAGGATCACTGCAACACCATATGGTGTAAAAAGGTCCAGTTAAACCCAATAGGATCACTGCAACACCAAATGCGGTGTAAAAAGGTCCAGTTAAACCCAATAGGATCACTGCAACACCAAATGCGGAGTAAAAATTATTTCCTGTTAAACCCAATAGGACCACTGTAATACCACATGTGGTGTAAAAAGGTCCAGTTAAACCCAATAGGATCACTGCGACATCAAATGTGGTGTAAGAAGGTCCAGTTGAAGCTAACATGATCACAGCAACACCAAATGTGGTGTAAAAAGGTCCAGTTAAAGCCAACAGGATCACAGCAACACCAAATGTGGTATAAAAAGGTGCAGTTAAACCCAATAGGATCACTGCAACACCATATGAGGGGCAAAAAGTTCCAGTTAAAGCCAACAGGATCACAGCAACACCATATGAGGGGCAAAAGGTTGCAGTTAAAGCCAACAGAATGCCTGGATGTGCACTTACAGGGAAGTCGTTGTACTGCTATACAAGATCAAGACCAGTTTTATCCAGGCGATATGTGCAGTGCTGGAGTCTATACATGGAAAGCGCTAGAGAAAGTACACAGAAAAGCAGCAAAGGAAATAAAGTACTAAAAAGGATTGATTACAAGGGGACCTTATACAACACCAGATTTTGCTTTCAAAGTATAAATGCAAAAATAATAATTTACAAAAATAGTAAAGTGTGTGTGGATAAAAGGTAAGTCTTTATGTCTTGCACTGTAGGTAGTACCTTTGCCTTACATATCGATAACAACAGTAGACACACTATAAAACAAAATGTCCCTCTCCCAATAAATTCTTAAGTGGATGTAAAACAGGAATCTAGGCAGGAAGTTTAAAAGCTTAGCCCTGTGATATGCACCTCACAGTGATAAAAGATGAGTACAGCAAGAAGGAAGGAATACAAAACAAATATCAAAATAAATGAATACTCATTCCTCCTAGCCCAAGGGTAAGGATAGTTTGAGAGGTGCAATCTAGGAAACTTGAGACAGGCAAGGATCATTAGCTGTATGAACTGGTAATAATGCAGGTGCAGTATTACAACTAAATAGTGACGTGGGATCATGGCATTTAGATGGCTAACAACAATTTAGTTGGACGACAGGATTGAAGAAGGAGAAAGGTAACTGAATAGGTTGCAATTGAAGATGGATAGACAGGATCAAAGAATTAAACAGGGCTTGAAGATGCTGGAAGACAGGAAAATAGAAGTAGGTTGGGAAAAAGAGATAAGAAATTGGGCAAAAGGGGGACGTTATTAGTATGAAAGCAGAAGTAACAGTGAAACCAAATCTGGGTTAGAAGTATAAGAAAGGAACAGGGGTTAAGAGTCATGAAAAGAGTGGTGATAAAAACTCTTTATGGAGTTTTACAGTAATTTGAATCTGGATGTACAGGTGAGCAGTAACCCACTTAAGGATTTGGAAGGAGACACTGATGGTATCTGATCAAGGGAGCTGACATAAGAGGGTAGGGGGCAGAAAAACTGTTATCCATTAAATAAATGAAAACTAGGAACTGAGTGGGCATGATGGCTTCCTAACTGACTTCTGCAATCAAGTGGGGTGACAGGTTAGACGTCTTTAAGGAAGCAGTGGAAACTGAAGGTTATCTGAAGGTATGAGGAAGGGTGTGATGGCTGGGCAGCCAGAAGGGAAAGCTGAGGCTCCAAGTAAATTTAGGTTGACATCCTTTCCTAATACTGCTGCAAACACTGCTGCAAAGTTGGTTGTGTGACTTTTAGCTACTAGGACAGAAGAAAATCTACTTTTTATCATTGATGAATCATATGAAGAGTATGTTAATGAACAGACCTCTACAGGTCACTGGAATCCTTTACTGAATTTTTCTGCATGCACTGACAATGACAGGGAAGGCAAGCCAGGTGTGGTCTTAATGGAAATAAAGAAACTGTTGACATGATTAGTTGGAGGTTAATCCATTATATGGTGCACCAGAGGGTAAAAAAATTGCGCAAGTGCTCCTGGTTATTCCTTGCATTTACAGAACACCCAGGAAGGTTGAGCTAGACAGGGATATGTGTCATGGGGTGATCGCCCATCTTGAGTTTGTTTTGATAGTCATGGAGTAACTGGTGCAAGGAATTGGGTATATTTGATTGCTGAGAGTAACAGGAAAGTTTCATAGGACTATTAACATGTTTCTTTGTGACTGCATGGTTTTGTTGGAGGATGTATATGAATTACTACCTGTTATACTAGAAATTATCACTTCATTTGAGAATGAATTAGGGCTTTGTTTTCATCCAAAAATCTTTATTTATTAAATTTGGGGTGTAGTATAGCAGATGGAAGTTGTCAAAATATACTTAGGGACAAGAAATATTTAGGCATTAAAGTATATTCAAAAACAGAAGAAATGCTTGACAGACACTGGGAAGAATTAAGGGCGAGAGTTAAAATTTGGCTTGTCCAATAAACTTAAAGAGACTGTGAGGAAGGATAGAGATGGTTAAAGTAATGATTTTGGCACCGATGCTGAATATTTTAAGGCATGTTGCTGTTAATCCTCAAAAGAAAAGGATTATGAAAGCTCAGATGATGTGTGCGAGTTTTGTTTGAAGTGGCTGGATAGGAAGGAGTGATAATGTTAGACTGAGAATAGACAGATTCTTAGGGGGTTGGCAGGGTTTGATTCTTGCAGTATCTAAGAGATGTAAATGTATCTCAGGAATGAGAAGTATACAGAGAGAGAACATCTGCAGTGGATAGTGTCAGATTAATTGACAATTTAAGATATTTCCAGTTCTGATGAAGTCCAGCTGCTAACTTATATGGATAAAAGCACTTAGTTTCCTAAATAAGAGTGATGTACAGAGTTATTCTTCACTTTCTTCTCTGTGCTGTGGTTTATTCTAGGCATTCCTTTGATGTTTTTTCAATAAGATGAAGAAGGCTCTTAGTTTGTCACACACACACACACACACACACACACACACACACACACACATATATATGTGTGTGTGTGTGTGTGTGTGTGTGTGTGTGTGTGTGTGTGTGTCTGTGTTTATATATATATATATATATATATATATATATATATATATATATATATATATACCTATATCCCAGTTCATGTAACCTCATGCAAGGTAATTTATGTCTAGCTTCCCATGCTGTGCAGGTTCCAACACTTCTTAATCTCCAACACCTCCACAAAATAAGTGGCTTCACAAATGCTCATACTAAAGACTTGAACCTCCATCAATAAAATAAATACAACATGTTGGGCCAATTTATAACTTAACACTTTTGTTATCCCTGGAATCATCTTCTGTTTCATATAAAACACACAGAAATATTCACTTCCATTAAGACAAACCATGGCATTTGGATGACTACCCATAAATTAATCCCTGGCCTGACTTGCTTTGCATTACTGAAGGCAGGATGTGCTTCAAGAAGGTCTGTACTGACAAGAGGATTATGGTCCACAAACGTACATGCTTATAACCTTTGGCTGTTTAAAATCTGTGTTTGGCTAGAAGCCATAGAAAAACCTGTGTTAAGTTAATTAATGACATTAATTAATGAACGTAATCAACACAGAGACATATAAGGAAGAAGCTCATAATATGGAACTTTGTCAAAGAATTCTGTTCATTAAAGTAATGAGCAATGCCTGTGAGGAGGTTGGAAGGGAAAGTCCTGTAATGATACACATACAAAGCAGGAAATATAAACAGAATAATGCTAGCCCTCAGTCGAAGGTGATTTAGAATCAGGACTCCCAGCAACAAGTATTTAAATTAACAGAAGTTGCTGAATTAAAAGATACGTAATTAAGAAAACCAAAAGATGAAGAAACCACTGGGATAAGTTGAATTTAAATTAACAGAAGTTGCTGAATTAAAAGATACGTAATTAAAAAAAACAAAAGATGAAGAAACCACTGGGATAAGTTGAATTTAAATTAACAGAAGTTGTTGAATTAAAAGGTACGTAATTAAGAAAACCAAAAGATGAAGAAGCCACTGGGATAAGTTGAATTTAAATTAACAGAAGTTGCTGAATTAAAAGATGCGTAATTAAGAAAACCAAAAGATGAAAAAACCACTGGGATAAGTTGAATTTAAATTAACAGAAGTTGCTGAATTAAAAGATACGTAATTAAGAACACCAAAAGATGAAGAAACCACTGGGATAAGTTGAATTTAAATTAACAGACGTTGCTGAATTAAAAGATACGTAATTAAGAAAATCAAAAGATGAAGAAACCACTGGGATAAGTTGAATTTAAATTAACAGAAGTTGCTGAATTAAAAGATACGTAATTAAGAAAACCAAAATATGAAGAAACCACTGGGATAAGTTGAATTTAAATTAGCAGAAGTTGCTGAATTAAAAGATACGTAATTAAGAAAACCAAAAGATGAAGAAACCACTGGGATAAGTTGAATTTAAATTAACAGAAGCTGCTGAAATAAAAGATACGTAATTAAGAAAACCAAAAGATGAAGAAACCACTGGGATAAGTTGAATTTAAATTAACAGAAGTTGCTGAATTAAAAGATACGTAATTAAGAAAACCAAAAGATGAAGAAACCACTGGGATAAGTTGAATTTAAATTAACAGAAGTTGCTGAATTAAAAGATACGTAATTAAGAAAACCAAAAGATGAAGAAACCACTGGGATAAGTTGAATTTAAATTAACAGAAGTTGCTGAATTAAAAGATACGTAATTAAGAAAACCAAAAGATGAAGAAACCACTGGGATAAGTTGAATTTAAATTAACAGAAGTTGCTGAATTAAAAGATACGTAATTAAGAAAACCAAAAGATGAAGAAACCACTGGGATAAGTTGAATTTAAATTAACAGAAGCTGCTGAAATAAAAGATACGTAATTAAGAAAACCAAAAGATGAAGAAACCACTGGGATAAGTTGAATTTAAATTAACAGAAGTTGCTGAATTAAAAGATACGTAATTAAGAAAACCAAAGATGAAGAAACCACTGGGATAAGTTGAATTTAAATTAACAGAAGTTGCTGAATTAAAAGATACGTAATTAAGAAAACCAAAAGATGAAGAAACCACTGGGATAAGTTGAATTTAAATTAACAGAAGTTGCTGAATTAAAAGATACGTAATTAAGAAAACCAAAAGATGAAGAAACCACTGGGATAAGTTGAATTGTTAGATAGAGAGACAGAAATAAGAATAGTGAGGAAAGTATACCCCCATTGACATTAGTGTACTGTTTTAAGTGTTTCTGATTTGGTACCCCCCATTGACATTAGTGTACTGTTTTAAGTGTTCCTGATTTGGTACCCCCTCATTGACATTAGTGTACTGTTTTACGTGTTCCTGATTTGGTACCCCCCCCATTGACATTAGTGTACTGGTTTAAGTGTTCCTGATTTGGTACCCCCCATTGACATTAGTGTACTGTTTTAAGTGTTCCTGATTTGGAACCCCCCCCATTGACATTAGTGTACTGTTTTAAGTGTTCCTGATTTGGTACCCCCCCACTGACATTAGTGTACTGTTTTAAGTGTTCCTGATTTGGTACCCCCCCATTGACATTAGTGTACTGTTTTACGTGTTCCTGATTTGGTACCTCCCCCCATTGACATTAGTGTACTGGTTTAAGTGTTCCTGATTTGGTACCACCCCCATTGACATTAGTGTACTGTTTTAAGTGTTCCTGATTTGGTACCCCCCATTGACATTACTGTACTGTTTTAAGTGTTCCTGATTTGGTACCCACCCATTGACATTAGTGTACTGTTTTAAGTGTTCCTGATTTGGTACCCCCCCATTGACATTAGTGTACTGCTTTAAGTGTTCCTGATTTGGTACCCCCCCCCCATTGACATTAGTGTACTGTTTTAAGTGTTCCTGATTTGGTACCCCCCCATTGACATTAGTGTACTGTTTTAAGTGTTCCTGATTTGGTAGCCCCCCCCCAATTGACATTAGTGTACTGTTTTAAGTGTTCCTGATTTTGTACCCCATTGATATTAGTATACTGTTTTAAGTGTTCCTGATTTGGTACCCCCCCATTGACATGAGTGTACTGTTTTAAGTGTTCCTGATTTGGTACCCCCCATTGACATTAGTATACTGGTTTAAGTGTTCCTGATTTGGTACCCCATTGACATTAGTGTACTGTTTTAAGTGTTCCTTTGATTTGGTACCCCCCATTGACATTAGTGTACTGTTTTAAGTGTTCCTGATTTGGTACCCCCATTGACATTAGTGTACTGTTTTAAGTGTTCCTGATTTGGTACCCCCCCATTGACATTACTGTACTGTTTTAAGTGTTCCTGATTTGGTACCCCCCATTGACATTACTGTACTGTTTTAAGTGTTCCTGATTTGGTACCCCCCCATTGACATTAGTGTACTGTTTTAAGTGTTCCTGATTTGGTACCCCCCCATTGACATTAGTGTACTGTTTTAAGTGTTCCTGATTTGGTACCACCCCCCATTAACATTAGTGTACTGTTTTAAGTGTCCCTGATTTGGTACCCCCATTGACATTAGTGTACTGTTTTAAGTGTTCCTGATTTGGCATATTTTCACATAAAACAATGCAAATTCTAACAAAGTGCAATGGACATTAACAGGACCAGAGAAAATATGCCAGAGCAGAAGGAGAGACTTAATATACAGGATTAATAAAAGCAGATAAGAAATACTACAACTGTTAGTTCCAAAATCTTGATAAAATGGCAAAAGGTCACATTTTAGAGGACATTTTGGGATGGTCATAACAAAATCTAAAATTTTAGCTTGATTTTATCAGCCTGGTGTAATGAAATACATTGAGAACTACTATACATTATACTCAGCATGTCGAAAGACTGCATCACATTCTGGGTTTAGAGGTCCAAAGATATATACACCTACTATTCAATGGGGATACCCATAGTTCCTTATTAAGTTTGGTAATCATGATTGTTGACTATACTGCAATGTTTCCTGAAGCAGTGTCATTCTGACAAGGCAAGATAGGTCAATAGCAAAAATAACTAGTTAGTGTTACTTACTCTAAGGAAGGGATACCCAGTGCAACAGTCACAATCTGTTTAAATTCAAAAGATCTGACTAAATCATTTGAAATATAGCCATTTTAAAACTCTCGTATAATTAAAGTTCATGTTAAAAATGCTAAATTCTTTAAATTAAATGACTTAAAATGAAAACAGACAAGGTGGATCAACATTTCACCCTGATAAACAAATACATACATACACATATACATGAATAAGCAAAAAATAAATGTTAATTGTATTAATTTTAACATCTGTGTGGGTTCATTAAGAGGACATGTAGCTGCTAGTTTACAGTACTTCAATAATGTAAGATTTACTGCAAAAAATATATATATATATATATATATATATATATATATATATATAAAATGCAAGAAAAACCCAGTCTAGCTAGAGTTTTCACTGGGTGAAAAATACCTTAAACATCCAGCAGTGTAGGCCCATGGCATATCTGCAAATGACTCTTTAAAGACCTGAAATGTTTCAGTTAGAAATGCATGGCATAGAGTGATAAAGCCCCGACTAAGACTTGTCTGACCCGGGGTCTGAACCTTTGGTAGGGAAAGCTAGTAGTGTCTATCCTAGTAGGGCAAAGATCCTCACTTGTGAACTCCTCATGGTCGATCCCTGCTAGAAGCTGGGGACACATAGGTGGATGTGGCCATAAAAGAGACTAGGCAGGGACCACTGTCTGAGTTGCCACAGAAATGAGACATTACATTATCATTATCCTACAGCACATCAGCTCCCAAGCACTACAAGTGCATGGGGGGGATGTAAGACATTAAAACTAAACACTCAAAGCAGCAATTGATATCCTCAGCAGCCCTGGACATAGACCCTGGTAGAGCCTGGGAGAGGCTAAAGATGGATTCAGTAAACATGATGAATGAGGAAAAGAGCACGTGTCAACCGATGGTCGGCTGTGGAGACAAAACCAAAAATCATAAAGTAACATAGTGTCAACCGATGGTCGGCTGTGGAGACAAAACCAAAAATCATAAAGTAACATAGTGTCAACCGATGGTCGGCTGTGGAGACAAAACCAAAAATCATAAAGTAACATAGTGTCTACCGATGGTCGGCTGTGGAGACAAAACAAAAAAACATAAAGTAACATAGTGTCAACCGATGGTCGGCTGTGGAGACAAAACCAAAAATCATAAAGTAACATAGTGTCAACTGATGGTCGGCTGTGGAGACAAAACCAAAAATCATAAAGTAACATAGTGTCAACCGATGGTCGGCTGTGGAGACAAAACCAAAAAACATAAAGTAACATAGTGTCAACCGATGGTCGGCTGTGGAGACAAAACCAAAAATCATAAAGTAACATAGTGCCAACCGATGGTCGGCTGTGGAGACAAAACCAAAAATCATAAAGTAACATAGTGTCAACCGATGGTCGGCTGTGGAGACAAAACCAAAAATCATAAAGTAACATAGTGTCAACCGATGGTCGGCTGTGGAGACAAAACCAAAAATCATAAAGTAACATAGTGTCAACCGATGGTCAGCTGTGGAGACAAAACCAAAAATCATAAAGTAACATAGTGTCAACCGATGGTCAGCTGTGGAGACAAAACCAAAAACCATAAAGTAACATAGTGTCAACCGATGGTCAGCTGTGGAGACAAAACCAAAAATCATAAAGTAACATAGTGTCAACCGATGGTCGGCTGTGGAGACAAAACCAAAAATCATAAAGTAACATAGTGTCAACCGATGGTCGGCTGTGGAGACAAAACCAAAAATCATAAAGTAACATAGTGTCAACCGATGGTCAGCTGTAGGGACAAAACAAAGAAACAAAGTAACATAGCGTAAACCGATGGTCAGCTGTGGAGACAAAACCAAAAAACATAAAGTAACATAGTGTCAACTAATAGCTGTGGCGACAAAACAAAAAAAAAATAAAGTAACATAGTGTCAACCGATGGTCAACTGTGGGCACAAAACAAAAAAAATAAAGTAACAATGTCAACCGATGGTCAGCTGTGGAGACAAAACAAAAAAAATAAAGTAACATAGCGTCAACTAATAGCTGTGGGGACAAAACAAAGAAACATAAAGTAACATAGTGTCAACCGATGGTCAGCTGTGGAGACAAAACAAAAAAACATAAAGTAACATAGTGTCAACCGATGGTCAGCTATGGGGACAAAACAAAAAAAATAAAGTAACATAAAGTCAAACGATGGTCAGCTGTGGGCACAAAACAAAAACATAAAGTAACATAGTGTCAACCGATGGTCAGCTGTGGGGACAAAACAAAAAAACATAAAGTAACATAGTGTCAACCGATGGTCGGCTGTGGAGACAAAACCAAAAATCATAAAGTAACATAGTGTCAACCGATGGTCGGCTGTGGAGACAAAACCAAAAATCATAAAGTAACATAGTGTCAACCGATGGTCAGCTGTGGAGACAAAACAAAAAAACATAAAGTAACATAGTGTCAACCGATGGTCAGCTGTAGGGACAAAACAAAGAAACATAAAGTAACATAGTGTAAACCGATGGTCAGCTGTGGAGACAAAACAAAAAAACATAAAGTAACATAGTGGCAACTGATGGTCAGCTGTGGGGACAAAACAAAAAAATATAAAGTAACATAGTGTCAACCAATGGTCGGCTGTGGGGACAAAACCAAAAAACATAAAGTAACAATGTCAACCGAAGGTCAGCTGTGGGGACAAAACAAAAAAATATAAAGTAACATAATGTCAACTGATGGTCAGCTCTGGGGACAAAACGAAAAAATATAAAGTAACAATGTCAACTGATGGTCAGCTGTGGGGACAAAATGAAAAAACATAAAGTAACGTAGTGTCAACCGATGGTCAGCTGTGGGCACAAAACAAAAAAACATAAAGTAACATAGTGTCAACCAATGATCAGCTGTGGGGACAAAACGAAAAAACATAAAGTAACATAGTGTCAACCAATGGTCAGCTGTGGAGACAAAACAAAAAACAAAGTAACATAGTGTCAACTGCTGGTCAGCTGTGGGGGCAAAACAATAACACAGTGTCAATCGATGGTCAGCTGTGGGGACAAAACAAAAAAACATAAAGTAACATAATGTCAACCGATGATTAGCTGTGGGGACAAAACAAAAAAACATAAAGTAACATAGTGTCAACCGATGGTCAGCTGTGGAGACAAAACAAAAAACATAAAGTAACATAATGTCAACTGATGGTCAGCTGTGGGGACAAAACAAAAAAAAAGTAACATAGTGTCAACTGATGGTCAGCTGTGGAGACAAAACAAAAAAAACATAAAATAACATAATGTCAACCGATGGTCAGCTGTGGGGACAAAACAAAAAAAATAAAGTAACATAGTGTCAACCGACAGTCAGCTGTGGGGACAAAACAAAAAAAAAAATAAAGTAACATAGTGTCAACCGATGGTCAACTGTGGGCACAAAACAAAAAAACATAAAATAACATAACGTCAACTGATGGTCAGCCATGGAGACAAAACAAAAAAAATAAAGTAACATAGCGTCAACTAATAGCTGTGGGGACAAAACAAAAAAACATAAAGTAACATAGTGTCAACCGATGGTTGACTGTGGAGACAAAACAAAAAAACATAAAGTATCATAGTGTCAACCGATGGTCAGCTATGGGGACAAAACAAAAAAATAAAGTAACATAATGTCAAACGATGGTCAGCTGTGGGCACAAAACAAAAAACATAAAGTAACATAGTGTCAACCGATGGTCAGCTGTGGGGACAAAACAAAAAAACATAAAGTAACATAGTGTCAACTGATGGTCAGCTGTGGGGGCAAAACGAAAAAACATAAAGTAACATAGTATCAACTGCTGATCAGCTGTGGGGACAAAATAAAAAAACATAAAGTAACATAGTGTCAACCGATGGTCAGTTGTGGGGACAAAACAAAAAAACATAAAGTAACATAGTGTCAACCGATGGTCAGCTGTGGGGACAAAACAAAAAAAAATAAAGTAACATAATGTCAACCGATGGTCAGCTGTGGAGACAAAACAAAAAAAAGAAAGTAACATAGTGCCAACCAATGGTCAGCTGTGGGCACAAAACAAAAAAACATAAAGTAACATAGTGTCAACCGATGGTCAGCTGTGGGGACAAAACATAAAAACTTAAAGTAACATAGTGTCAACTGATGGTCAGCTGTGGGCACAAAACAAAAAAAATAAAGTAACATAATTTCAACTGATGGTCAGCTGTGGACACAAAACAAAAACATAAAGTAACATAATGTCAACTGATGGTCAGCTGTGGGGACAAAACAAAAAAACATAAAGTAACATAATGTCAACCGATGGTCAGCTGTGGGGACAAAACAAAAAAAACATAAAGTAACATTCTAGCTACTTTCAAAACTAGATTTGGCAATTGGATGTAAGCTAAGCTCATTCCTGGGGTATGTGGGAAATTATCCTCTTACAAGCAGTAACTAATATCTGTCAACACCAAGGGCTGTTACAGCTAAGACTCTCCGTGTCCTTTCAGTCAAAGGCTTAGTATGAATCTATGAACCGATGAATGGATGTGCTGACCTCTCAGCTGATCACCACATAACTGTATTACGTATCATAGAGGTTATCTTAACTTACATCCTACTGTCTTTCGGTAGCTGAGTTACCATAATCTTACAATCAACCACCAAGCACAATGCACAAGTCACTCTGTTGACAATCACTCTTCTAACCTCCATTATATGCATTAATTTCTTCACTTCTCACCCTCACTGCCCTACCACTTCTATGAAACTGTATTTTATGAAACTGTATTTTACTGTCTCCACTAATTACTTTCTTATTCATCCCTACATCTCACCTTCTATACTTTGCTTTCATATTGACTGCTACCTCTTGGAATGTATTCTCTGCATTTTACTTATGAAGATCTGAGTTGCTCAGCCTTCTCTAACATAGATGACAAGCAGGCAGGGGTGTTTGTTTAAATGTTTTAATACACAGAAGCACATCAAGATGGATAGCAGCATTATAAAATATAAATGAACTGGCTAATAGACAGACCTTACATACATACATGCTTACATCTCAACTGCTTATACAAAATGACAGTCAGGCTTGCACATGCTCAGTATTTATACACTTGTGCAAGCCCTTGGATAGCTTCTTAAAGGTACATGCACACACACACACACACACACACACACATTGATCTGCATCCTCCCTCTTAAAAATTGCCCTTTGTGAAAACAATATTAGAGTTAAACATGCATTACTATAGACATTAGAAACAAAACACAATAAGTGTAACTTTTCCCAAGCAATTAATTTGTGTGTTAAGTTTTTTGTTTTAAGCTTTATGCTAGAGATTTCTTTATCACATAGAGCGGTGGCTAAGTAAATAAATTCAGTTTTTAAAGCGAGAGGAAAATTGGTTTTCCAATATAAATAAAGAAGAATTTACTACAAACAATAAAAAACTCCTAAGATCAATAGAAAAAAACAACAATCTCCCCTTACTGGAAGATATACACTTGAAAATTTCTCCATAGATGTTACTTCACACCACAAAGAATTGCGAAAATGTATAAAAAGAGCAATATGAAATGCTGCATATGGTCATTGGTATCATATGATTGTTGCATGTACAATATTATCTCAATTTTTAGAGTCAATTTAAACATTTCTGCAAGGCCTTATGGAATAATTGTGTAATTTCTAACTCTCTCATCCTATTCAATGTACCAATACTGGAGGTTATACCCAAAACTCAAGTACATATATTATGGTCAATTCTTGCAGTTGCAAGGAAAGTTGTAACAAAAAACTGGAACACCAGTTCTCCTCTCTCTTTTAAAAATGAATTTATTTACTTGGTGCAAGCTCTATGTGATAAAGAAATCTCTGGTATAAAGCTCGAAACAAAAAACTTAACACGCAAATTAACTGCTTGGGAAAAGTTACACTTATTATTGCAAAAATTTTAATTGATTTCCTGAATGTATACAAATGTTTACCTTTGTTATGGACTCTGTATGTAGTTTTCTTTTTTCAGTTATGATTGTAAATATGTTACTGCTGTTATTGTTATTATTAAAAATAAAAAAAACATTTTTTGGAAAAAAAAAACAATGTTCATGTCCAGGTTGCTTCATATCTGTTACAGGGTTTAGAGATGCAGCCATACCTCGTAACATAACAGTTGGGACCAAATTTATCAACAGGGACAGTCTGAGGTGCAAAACTTGTATCAGGAGCATCTGGATTCGTCACAGGAATGGAAATGTCCTCTGGAACTTCCTCTGGAACTGGACAACTCACTCTGAGACAGAATCCTTTCTCACAGGCTATATGCTGTGGTGTAGGCTTGGACACTGGTCTCAAGTGCTTCCAATTCTACCGAAAGGTTGCTCCTTGTGATTGCACAATATACAGTCTCAGCTCTGGACCAATATTCTTCATGACGCCAATGCAATCATAACCTCTGGACATCTGCATCCTTATCACTTCTTCTCATAGTGGATTGAGTGGTTTGCTGGTCTTATCATAGTAGGACTTCTGGGTTAAACGCTTCTTCAACAGATTGGTTTTCACTGACATGTTGTTATTAACACATGGAACCAACAATTGACTACTGATTGGTAATGTGGTTCTAGTTTGCCTCGACAGAAGTCTCTGAGCAGGAGAACCAAGATGTTTATCATGAGGAACATTTCTGAGATTCAAGAGATTCAAGAAAACATCATTATTATTATCTTGTTTTGACTTCTCTAGGAACTGTTTTGCACTTTGAACTGTATGTTCTGCCAAACCATTTGACTTCAGGTACACAGGGCAATGTGTGACATGAGTAAAGTCCCATTCTTCAGCAAATCTTTTGAACAGTTGGCTTGTAAACTGCATGCCATTGTCAGATATAACTTTGTCCAGACTACATGAACAGCAAAATTATGCTGTATCTTAGTAATGACAATACTGGATGCTAAGTTGGGAAGTAGGTCAATCTCGAACCAATTGGAGTAAGAGTCTACTAACACCAATTGTTGACATTTCCTCTCAAAGATATTGGTGGCTACTGTCGACTAAGGTAGTTCTGAAGTGGTACCTTTTGTTGATGTGGCTTTATACTATTACACACTGAACAAGATGAAAGTGCTCTCTCAATGTCTTGTGTCATAGAAGGCCAGAATACTAGACCTCTTGCCCTTCTTTTGGTAAAATCGGTCACTGGGTGACCATGATGCAAGACAGTAATGTATTCCAGTTGCAAGGACTTTGGAACAATCACTTTTGGACCTTTCATTATGATACCACTGTCAGATAAAATCTCATCTCTGTATGGAAAATAAGGTTGCACTTCTTGAAGTAAACTGGATTGCTTTGACAGCCATCTTTGAATGATAAAGTGGTTGAGCCTTTGTAAAACTGGATCTGTGGCTATGTGATCTCTCAGCTCATCAAGACATGGAAGAAAAATTTCTCACTTCCATGACTTCAAAATCAAGGCTGTCATTCTCATGCTGTTCTGTGGTATTTTTGGGCAATCTGGACAGTGTATCAGCAAGATAAAGAGCTTTGGCTTTCTTGTAGACAAGATTGAAATTATACTTTTGCAATCTCAGCATCATACATTGCAGTCTGGCTGGAGCTGAATGCATAGGCTTTCACAAGATAGTGACTAGAGGTTGGTCATCTGTTTCAATCTGAATAGGTCTACCATAAACATAATCATGGGACTTCGAACATGCAAACATAATTGCCAAAAGCTCTTTTTCTATCTGGGCATACTGCATTTCAGTTTGGGTAAGAGTTCTCGACACACAGGCAACAGGCTGATCCTCTTGTAGAATGACTGCACCAAGACCAAATTTCAAATCATCACAGGAAAGTGTAACTGGCTTGTGAACATCATTGTATCTGAGAGTTGGTGGGATAGCAGTTCTCTGATTCAGGACATCAAATGCTCTTTGGTGTTGCTCTAACCAAGTCCAGGATACATCTTTGTGTCAGCTCTCTAAGCAGTGCTGAAAGTCAGCTCAGGTCTGGAATAAGCTTCCTAGGTAGTTGACCATGCCAAGAAAACATTGCAGGACTTGAACATTGTCTGGAGCTGGCATCTCGAGAATGGTTGTTTTCCAAGAAGGATCTAGTCGTAAGCCTGAACTAGTAAATAAATGACCAACATAAGTAACTTCTTGTAGCCTGAATTTGCAGTTGTGTGGATTGAGCTTAAGATTCCTTGATGTACTCTTTCTAGAACTTTTCTGAGGTTTCTGTCATGTTCTGCTTTATCATGACCTCCTACTAGTATGTCTACTGTAATAGCACAAAAATACCCAGAAAAAATTGTCCATTACACGTTGAAATACTTCACATGCAGAATTTATCCCAAATGGCATTCTCAAAAATCTGTACCTGCCAAATGGAGTACTGAAAGTAGTGAGCAATGAGGATTGTTTGGTCAAGCTGAATTTGCTAAAATTAATTCTTTGCATCTAACACAGAAAAAATAGTGGCATTTGGCATCAAGGCTGTGACTTCTTTGACTTTGTGCATTGGATGATGAGGTCTTTTTAGTGCTTTGCTCAAATCTCATGGGTCAATACATATTGTGATGTCATCTGAGCTTTTCTTACAAGCTACTATCATGGAACATACCTATTCAGTTGGAGTTTCAACTGGACAAATTGCATCTTGTCGCACCATTTTATCTAACACGATTTTGACTCTATCCTGCATGGCTATTGAAACTTTACATGCTGGCCTGATAACTGCACTGACCTCTGGCTCTAACTTAATTGAGTACACAACTGGAAGCTTGCCTAGTTTGTCTTCAAACAGATCAGCATAGGTAGAAAAAATGTGCTGGGCAAAATTAGAGTAGTGGTCTTTTAAGCTAACTTGGTGGACTTCCTTATTAAATGAAAGCAGTCCCATTTTCAAACTGTCTCTGAGCCCTAATAATGATTGGATATGCCTTTTGACCACAAAATAACAAGTCATAGTTTCTTCCAGCAGAGTAACATGAAAACACTACTGAGCCTTCGGTCTGAATTTCTTCACCTCCATAAGCAACAAGCTTTGCACACCTTGCCAAATCAAGCCTTTCACCATTACACACTCTAGCAAATGTTTCTTCTGACATAACATTGCACTTGTAACCTGTATCAACGTTGAGCTCTGTGGGTTTGCAGTTTGTCTGAACAGTACAAAATACTTCATTCTTGCCCTTAAGTCTATTGCATTGAAATTTCACTGACACACCATCAACATAGAGTTGCCTTCTAATTGATCAACATTTTTTAAAATGTTTCTTTTTAATAAAAGAATGTGGTCCTTTTGATTTACAAAATCTTTTGAAATAATTCCATTTATTGCATTTGTGGCATTGCTGACCAAAATCTAAACACTTCTCCCTTTTAGATTTATGACTTCCACCACAATTACGACAGTTGGTAATGAAAGTGGGTTGAGGCTCATGCTTTGAGTTTGCTGACTCATTTCTGTGCTTCATTGAGACTGTGTGAACCCTGGAATTTGCTGGAAAGTTCTGGGGTTTACCATCGAGTGCTGCAGGGGCTACAGTTACTGCCATGTGCTTGGGTCTGTTTCTTTGCTGCATACTATCAACATGAGCTCTGTCACTGTGCCTTCTAGAGCTGCTCTCATTTGTAAGCATATTTGTGTGTTTTTCTGTGTTTTCATGTATCTGACAAATCTCAATGGCCTTATTCAAAGTTAAATCACTGCCACAAAACAAAATCTTTCTCACAGCATCATCTTTTATGCCATACACAACTCTGTCTTTTATCAGCTCATCACTTAACTCACCAAATCTGCATGTTTTAGCTTTATTTCTCAGGTCAGTTATATATGCTGTAAAAGTTTCACCAGGCTTTTGATCCTTTGTGCAAGCGCTTTTCTAACAATTGTCTGGGGTTACACATTTCTCTAAATTTACATTGTAAGCACTCTGGGTCCTCCTATGATTCAGCCGGTACAACAATATGACTGATGTTCATTGTGCATACAGCTGCAGTCATAACAGATGGGTTTTCCTGCCGTCAGGTGGGTCCTCGGTCGGCCGAATTCCAAAGTCTAGGTCTGGCGTCGGTTGTCATCGCTTCTTCCCTGACGTCAGTGTGACAGGGGTATAAAAGAACCAGCTGACGCCATTTTCTTCAGTCTTTCTTGCCACGTGGTGCCCAAAGCAGAAGCAGTTCGCTAGTGCCGGTCGGCCAGCTACTGAGATTACGAATATCTGCAACCGAAGTCTACTTGAAAGCTAAGTACCCCGTTGGGGAAACTTTTCTTGCCTCAGACCGATGTCAGACAAAGTTAATAACAGTATTTCATGTGGGAAGCAAATACCGCATAAGGATTTTCATTCCCTCTGCATCCCTTGCTTAGGCCCAGACCACGACGTTTCGGCCTGTCGTTTTTGTGCTACATTCAACAAACACACCATTAAGCGTCAGGCGGAGTTCGCCCAGCACTTTTTTGGCAAAAAATGTAACTACATAATGTCGTCGGATACTCCGACTCCAGTTTTGACTAAAAGACACAAAGATAAGGACCAACACATGAGGTCCGCGGCCTCTACCGACACCACGCCAAAGCCGACTACAGGAGATCCGGTTCTCAGTGAGGCACCTACGCAGCCCCTGACTACTGACGACACTTCATTGGTGGTGTCTTCTGTACCTGAGGTCGCAGGCTCTTCGGCCCACACCCCGACTACAGATACTGAAGCCACTCTTGGTGGTGAAACTCAGAGTTTAGACAGGTCTGCCTCCTCTCAAGGTGTCTTCAGGCCTTCCTCTTCTTTTTCTATCAACAGCCTTCCTGCTGGCTATCACCTCAGCTCACAGGGTTTCAGGACTACAAGCCCTCATCGCTGTGCAGCCTTTCATCATTTTCCATCAGAACAGAGTTTCCTTACGAACCAATCCTTCCTTTATGCCAAAGGTAGTATCCAGGGTAGCCTTGAATCAGGCTATCCACTTGCCTACCTTTTACCCCAATCCTCAAAACAAAGGGGAGAGACTACTACATTCCTTGGACATTCACAGACAACTATGTTATTATTTGGACAGAACAAAGCCTTTCAGAAAATCAGAGCAACTCTTTGTGTCCTATGCTACAGGGGCTCAAGGGAAGCCTATTTCCAAACAGACAATCTCAAAATGGATAGCCCACTGCATACGTTTTTGTTACTCTCTTCATGGTAAAACTGTACTTGCAGGCATCAGGTCTCACTCCACAAGGGCCACAGCTACCTCTGCAGCTTTCCTCAGGGGGGTTCCTACCAAAGATAGTTTGGAAGCTGCCACTTGAAGTTCTGTGCATACTTTCTCCAAGCATTATCACCTGCCTTTATACTCCAAATCTAGAGCAGGTTTTGCCACTGCAGTTTTGCAGGGCACCCTGGCTCCTCCTAGTTCCACCTAGTGCCTACCACCCCTTTTTAAGCTTTGGTATTCTACCCATCTGTTATGACTGCAGCTGTATGCACGATGAACATAGTACAGTTTTGTACCTACCATAAACGTAGATGTTCGAGTGCTAATACAGCTGCAGTCCAAGTTTCCCTCCCTCCTTCCCCTCTGGAACAGGACTAATGGCTAACACCTCCTCATACAACCTGATTTGGGGTATTCTTTTATGGTGTATTTGCTTGCAACTACTGTTTTTTGATTATACTACATTGCATTATTACATAAATTTATGTATTGTCTACCTTCTGGGGGCATCTGACATCTGGGGCAAGAAAAACTGAAGAAAATGGCGTCAGCTGGTTCTTTTATACCCCTGTCACACTGACGTCAGGGATGAAGCGACGACAACCGACGCCAGACCTAGACTTTGGAATTCGGCCGACCGAGGACCTGCCTGATGGCAGGAAAACCCATCTGTTATGACTGCAGCTGTATTAGCACTCGAACATCTATATTTATGGTAGGTACAAAACTGTACTTTTCCCTCCCTCCTGTATAGATTGCAAGTGCATGCAGAAATGAACATTCCCTTTCTATATCTTCTGACCAGCTAAATTAAATAGAATAAATGCCTTTGTATGGTCATCTTTATCAGAAAATGCAGCCTGTATAAAAATGTCATACTCCTGCTCAAACACTCTCCAGTTCTCAGCAGTATTACTGTCAAAACACAAGTGCACTGAGTTTATGAAATCTGCACATACACTGAAAATATGACCCTTGTAATTATGTATGAACAAACTATTCTGTGAGCTTGTAATAACATTCAAATGCACAATAAACTCTTCAAAATACTGTACTTTGTGAAATATGCTCTGTAATTGCTGTATTATGTGAAATAATTTTGCTGTAACACTGATCAAACATACAAACACTTTATACACTTCTGATAAATTGGATATCTTTGCTTAATACAAAAAATGCATGCTTTGTGAAAATGCAGTTTCCCCTTATTTTATTCATTTTATGCAATTTGGACTTTATTTCAAACATTTTCTGAAGTAATTTGAATATTTTATCAATATCATGCATATCGGTTTATGCAAATATCATTTTGAACATTCTGTATGCCCCGTTTCATATTTTATGAAAAAGAAATAGTACTGAGCAAGTTTTAATACCAGAAATTCATTTCTGACCTGTTTTATGAAGCATGCACATTTTAGGGATGATTGAATCCTCTATATTCCACCAATCCCAAGCAAGTGCCTTAAATCATTTTAGCCATGCCGCCTCTAACACCATGTCCTTTTAGACATGCCACTTCTGACACCATGTCCTTTTAGACATGCCGTCTCTAACACCATGTCCTTTTAGCCATGCTACCTCTAATACCATGTCCTTTTAGACATGCCACTTCTGACACCATGTCCTTTTAGACATGCCACTTCTGACACCATGTCCTTTTAGACATGCCACTTCTGACACCATGTCCTTTTAGACATGCTGCCTCTAACACCATGTCCTTTTAGACATGCCACTTCTGACACCATGTCCTTTTAGACATGCCACTTCTGACACCATGTCCTTTTAAACATGCCACTTTTGACACCATATCCTTTTAGACATGCCGCCTCTAACACCATGTCCTTTTAGACTTGCCGCCTCTAACACTGTGTCCTTTTAGACATGCTGCCTCTAACACCATGTCCTTTTAGACATGCCACTTCTGACACCATGTCCTTTTAGACATGCCACTTCTGACACCATGTCCTTTTAGACATGCTGCCTCTAACACCATGTCCTTTTAGACATGCCACTTCTGACACCATGTCCTTTTAGAAATGCCACTTCTGGCACCATGTCCTTTTAGACATGCCGCCTCTAACACCATGTCCTTTTAGACTTACCGCCTCTAACGCCGTGTCCTTTTAGACATGCTGCCTCTAACACCATGTCCTTTTAGACATGCCACTTCTGACACCATGTTGCTCGTCCTTTTCTAACACATATGACAAACAGGCAGAGGGGATTTGTTTAGATGCTTTAATATGTAAAAACACATCAGGATGAATAGCATCAACATGAAGTGCAAATGAACTAGTTAACAGACAGACCTTACATACATACATGCTACATCTCAACAGTTTACTACAAAATAGCAGTCTAGCTTGCATTTGGTCAATATTTGTACACTGGTCTCAAAATAGAAGGGAGAATGGTGACACATAACCACAAACACCAGTTTAAAATAAAACAAAAAGCACCAGTTCATCAAGGACAGCTAGATGGCTGAAAATACTGTTACTTAAACATTTATTAATGCTTAACTAGTTCACCGCATTACCGCACGAGTCTGTGGATTAAAGATGAAAATGTGGTGAACTAGTTAAGCATTAATAAAGGTTTAAGTAACATTTTCAGTCATCTAGCTGTCCTTGATAAACTGGTGCTTTTTATTTATACACTTGTGCGAGCCCTTAGATAGCTTCTTAAAGGTACATGCACACACATTGATCTGTTATCCATTCTGTCTCACCACTAACTTCTTTGATTTAGGTGTTTAGCTTGGCTGCAGTTTGTGTCAGAATTACCTGTTGTATGATGCTGTGTATCACTGTAGGTTAATTATATAATTTGGTACAAACTGCAGATGTACTTTATCCTTTGAGTGTTATTGTTCACAGTTGAATTGCTTGTATTATGCATACTGCTTCATGAAATAACATTTATTCTGATGGTTCTCTTCTCCCCAGCTCACCAGTAAAATGTGTCACATCCCATCTAGACAACCTAGTAATCAAAACATACATACACATGTACATATTGACATAAGTACATGCATACATACATACCCACCTACATATTGACATAAATATATACATACATGTGTACATTTCGACATAAATGTATACACGTACATATTGACATGCATGAACACACATACACTTGTACATATTGAGCTACATACATACACATGTATGTAATGACATAAATATATACAGGCACATGTACATATTGACATAAAGTCATACATACATACATGTGTATATACTGATATGCATAAAACAGACATACATGTGTACATATTGACATACATACATACATAACTAAGCAAACAAAAAAATTATGGTGAACTGCATCAGATAGTCACAGCAACAGCTAGACACAGACATATAGGGCAGGTGTCATGGAAATTCCTAGATGATACAGGTACCATGGAAATTCCTAGATGATACAGTGTCATGGAAATTCCTAGATGATACAGTGTCATGTAAATTCTTAGATGATACAGGTGTCATGGAAATTCCTAGATGATACAGTGTCATGTAAATTCTTAGATGATACAGGTGTCATGGAAATTCCTAGATGATACAGTGTCATGGAAATTCCTAGATGATACAGTGTCATGTAAATTCTTAGATGATACAGGTGTCATGGAAATTCCTAGATGATACAGTGTCATGTAAATTCTTAGATGATACAGGTGTCAAGGAAATTCCTAGATGATACAGTGTCATGTAAATTCTTAGATGATACAGGTATCATGGAAATTCCTAGATGATACAGTGTCATGGAAATTCCTAGATGATACAGTGTCATGGAAATTCTTAGATGATACAGTGTCCTGGAAATTCCTAGATGATACAGTGTCATGGAAATTCTTAGATGATACAGTGTCATGGAAATTCTTAGATGATACAGTGTCATGGAAATTCCTAGATGATACAGGTGTCATGGAAATTCCTAGATGATACAGTGTCATGGAAATTCTTAGATGATACAGTGTCATGGAAATTCCTAGATGATACAGGTGTCATGGAAATTCCTAGATGATACAGTGTCATGGAAATTCTTAGATGATACAGTGTCATGGAAATTCCTAGATGATATGGGTGTCATGGAAATTCTTAGATGATACAGTGTCATGGAAATTCCTAGATGATACAGTGTCATCGAAATTCCTAATGATACATGTGTTGTGGAAATTCTTAGATGATACAGTGTCATCAAAATTCCTAATGATACATGTGTCATGGAAATTCCTAGATGATAAAGTGTCATGGAAATTCCTAGTGTTTCCTTCTACCTAGAGAGTTTGGGTGTGCAGAGTTTGAATGGATCCTGTTGACAACAATAATTTAGATGTCGAGAGTCTGTGGCCAAAAGGTGGCTGATGCTTCTCACTGAGGTAATTTCAGGATGTGCTGATGGACACCAGCAGGGAGGGAAGTTGCCAGGTTAAATTTAAGATTTCCTCCTTGCAAGGGGTCTCTGAATTTGACTAACTGGTACCAACACACAAGGAAGGCTGCAACCGAGGTAGATTCTAAAGTGAAGACAAAGGTGTGAAAGGAGTTCGAAGAGGCTATACAGAATGATTTTCAAATAGTCTTAAAAAGATTCTGGCAAAGTATCCATTGACTCAAAAGGAGATGTTGGATATTTCCTAGACTGTTCTCAGCAGAGGTTGAGAAATGCTGTCCATGGCTATGGGCACTGTCACAAGTCAAAAGGAAACTTTGAGGACATCTGAATCTACTGGTTATGCAACAATCAGATGGCACACATGGATATTATGTGGCAGGTGAGGTCATTATATTAAATAGTTCCATTGCAGAAGAATTGGGGAGTGAATGTGATCTGGCCAGAAATGCTGAAGAGCATGGACTATGTTAGGGTATTATAGTTAACATACCTTTTCAGTGATGTTTGAAAGGCTGGGACAGTTTCCTTTGGGCCAGCAAATTGCAGCAGTGGGCAACCCTTTATCACAAACAAAGATAAGAGAATGTGTTCCAGTTAGAGTGATCGCACTTCTCAACCTAATTGGAAAAGAGTTTACCAGGATGCTTCACACAATAGCAGAAGCCCTCATTCAAGAGCAGCAATGCTTATCCTGTTCTGTGGAGCAAATCTTAGCCTGAACAGACAGTGGACAATGACAGTTTGTTCATACTGCCCAAATATGCTTTGTGCACTTGGAGAGAGAATATGACTGAGTATTCTGAAAAACCTTAGGTGGTCCTCAAGGAAGGGGTATGACAGTCACCCCCAAAATGTCTTAGCTGGAGTTGGAAGAAGGAATATGACCTTGTTTCCCTGAAATGTCTTGAAGGAAATCCTACAGTAATATGGGGCCCCTGGGAGTGAATACATGCAGTAGATTCCCTACTTTTTTCAGTGAGCAGTGTGCATGCATTCTCAATACTAAAGTGAATGCATTCAGGAAAGACATAGGACTCCAACAGAGTTGTGCCTTATATCTCATTCTGTAGCTGACTTTCAGGGACAGGCTACCTGTGCAAAGCTGAGTCCTGGAGACTATTGAGTTTGAAGAGGCAAAGCTGGTATCCTTGTTTGCAGATGATGCTGGCCTATTAGAGTCAAGTGACTGCAATTTTCAGCTTGCACTAAGTGATTCACTGCTGTGTGTGAAGTAGTTGGGAAGTAACTGATTTCCTGCAGAACTGAGGTTATGGTTCTCTTCAAGAAATCACTTCACTTCCCCTGCACATGTAAGAGAGGAGGAGGATGGGTTCACTGCCCCTAAACATGATGGAAGTGAGGTACACTACCTCATGCATGTAAGGAGGGGAGGAGGAGCTCACTGTTACAGGATGGGATGGAAAAGGTCACCGCCCCTCTGTGTGGAGGAGGAGGAGTTTACTGCCCCTCTGTGTGGAGGAGGAGGAGTTCACTGCCCCTTAAACATGATGGAAGTGAGGTACACTACCTCATGCATGTAAGGAGGGGAGGAGGAGCTCACTGTTACAGGATGGGATGGAAAAGGTCACCGCCCCTCTGTGTGGAGGAGGAGGAGTTTACTGCCCCTCTGTGTGATGGAGGAGGAGGAGTTTACTGCCCCTCTGTGTGATGGAGGAGGATGGGTTTACTACCCCCTAAACATGATGGAAGTGAGGTACACTACCTCATGCATGTAAGGAGGGGACAAGGAGCTCACTGTTACAGTATGGGATGGAAAAGGTCACCGCCCCTCTGTGTGGAGGAGGAGGAGTTTACTGCCCCTCTGTGTGGAGGAGGAGGAGTTGACTGCCCCTCTGTGTGGAGGAGGAGGAGTTCACTGCCCCTCTGTGTGGAGGAGGAGGAGTTTACTGCTCCTGCATGTAAGGGGAGAAGGAGCTCACTGTTACAGGATGGGATGGAAAAGGTCACCACCCCTCTGTATGGAGGAGGAGGAGTTTACTGCCCCTCTGTGTGATGGAGGAGGAGGAGTTCACTGCCCCCTAAACATGATGGAAGTGAGGTACACTACCTCATGCATGTAAGGAGGGGAGAAGGAGCTCACTGTTACAGGATGGGATGGAAAAGGTCACCGCCCCTCTGTGTGGAGGAGGAGGAGTTCACTGCCCCTCTTTGTGATGGAGGAGGAGGAGTTCACTGCCCCTCTGTGTGGAGAAGGAGTAGTTTACTGCCCCTCTGTGTGGAGGAGAAGGAGTTTACTGCCCCTCTTTGTGATGGAGGAGGAGGAGTTCACTGCCCCTCTGTGTGGAGGAGGAGTTTACTGCCCCTCTGTGTGGAGGAGGAGGAGTTTACTGCCCCTCTGTGTGGAGGAGGAGGAGTTCACTGCCCCTCTGTGTGGAGGAGGAGGAGTTTACTGCTCCTGCATGTAAGGAGGGGAGAAGGAGCTCACTGTTACAGGATGGGATGGAAAAGGTCACCGCCCCTCTGTGTGGAGGAGGAGGAGGAGTTTACTGTCCCTCTCTGTGGAGAAGGAGGAGTTTACTGCCCCTCTTTGTGATGGAGGAGGAGGAGTTCACTGCCCCTCTGTGTGGAGGAGGAGGAGTTTACTGCCCCTCTGTGTGGAGGAGGAGGAGTTTACTGCCCCTCTGTGTGGAGGAGGAGGAGTTCACTGCCCCTCTGTGTGGAGGAGGAGGAGTTTACTGCTCCTGCATGTAAGGAGGGGAGAAGGAGCGCACTGTTACAGGATGGGATGGAAAAGGTCACCGCCCCTCTGTGTGGAGGAGGAGGAGTTTACTGCCCCTCTGTGTGATGGAGGAGGAGGAGTTCACTGCCCCTCTGTGTGGAGGAGGAGGAGTTTACTGCCCCTCTGTGTGATGGAGGAGGAGGAGTTCACTGCCCCTCTGTGTGGAGGAGGAGGAGTTCACTGCCCTTGCATGGGATATTACCTAGATTAATTGCCTCTCATATTTTCACAAATTTTCATATTTTCACAAATCTAACAGTACTTCAAAGAATTAACCTTGAGCAGTGCTATAATAAAATCTCAGTTAGCTTCAAACGTCTTGTATTATACCCACCAATGTTAAGCATTTAGAACATTAAACTGGATTGAACTACCCAATATCCTTCACTTCTAATCTTCCATAACTTATTATACAACCCAAACAAATGCCCTGCTTTCAAACCCCTAATACCCCCAAAAATGTCCTGCTCTCAAAGCCCTAATATCCCAAAGAATACCCTGCTGTCAAACTCCTAATACCCCAACAAATGCCCTGGTCTCAAAGCCTTATTACACAAATGCCCTGCTGTCAAACCCACTAATAACCTAACAAATGCCCTGCTCTCAAACCTCTAATACACAAACAAATGCCTTGCTCTCAAACCCTAATACCCAAAACAGCCCTGATCTCAAAGCCCTGATACCCAAACAAATGTCCTGCTCTCAAACCCCTAATATCCAAACAAATTCCCTGCTCTCAAAGCACTAAAACAGCGTTATAATCCAGGCAGTAATCTACGCTCTTGGGATAATGCCCTATACACTATAAGTAAATCCCAAAACACAGCAGGGGATGCACAATACCCTAGCTACGTCTCTAACTTATGAAACCTAATCCCTCACCCCACCCCAAAGCAAATTAAAGATCTCCTTATTTTTAAAACATAGATTAAACAACATCTCAAGACAGTCCTGGATCTGCCAAAGCTTTTCCCTAGGATGAACTGAGCTCTTGTTCTCCCATAATTGTTCACATATACACAGAAAGCCATCAAGTCCATGTAATGTGGGAAAAACTCATATAATGTTTGTATAAGCAAACCTGTAACTACAGAAAATGCATGGCTATATAAATACATGCTTTGGACTATTATTATTAGGCACCTTGCTAACTCTGCATACTTTACTACTTTGTTAGTTTTATACATAATAACAGCAACTCTTATATCTGATCATTTTACAACTATCCTAAATATCCTTAATAGCTTTGCATCTCCTAAAAGAAAACAACTAAAAACAAATAATGCAATTTGGCTATCCAAAAAGAGAAGAATGCTAATGAAATATAGAAAAACAAAGCAAAAATATAAAACACCACAATATCTAAACAACTTCAGAATGCTCCACAACTGTACTAAAAAGCAAATAAACTAAGACAAAAACTGTACTATAACAACATTCAGAACTATAGTACACATAGCCCTTTGTCAGCCATTAAAAAAATATTACATACAGTCAAAAATTCAACCTTAACCCCTCTCCCAATAACAACACTCAAAACTGCAATAAAATTAATGTATTACTTCATAAATAGTAAAGCATCCCTAATTAAGGATTCCCCAATATCTAATCCCAACCCAGCACAACAGGTATGTTTCACCACATCCATTTTCACTTTCAAGCCTGTGCCCGGATCCTATACAAGCCTACTCTTAAACTCAAAGCATAGTCTCTTTCAGCTGATGACCTTCTGAGTACATTCAAATAGCAGCTAATAGCATTGCCTATCCTGTCTCGATCCTTATATGTAGGTCAATCCAGTAATCCCATATTTCCTCTCACTGGAAAAATCAAACATTATTCAACTACACAAAGGTGGAAATAAACAGACATCACTAACTTTAGCCCTAGAGCAATCTTACCCCTCCACTCCAAAGTACTTAAAATGTATTCATAAAGATTTGCTAAACTCTCCTGCAGGAAGAATTGCTCACACAATACACTTTTCTTCCTTCCTATAGTACTAACACTGCACTTCTAACCTTTATAGAAACTGTCAATAAATGTTAGAGATAATGGCACAATTGTCTCCTCCTTATTACTAGACTTGTCTAAATCCTTCAGCAGTTTGTCACAGCAAACTTCTACTTCAAATGTCCTCACTAGGTCTATTTCAGCCCACCCTTCTATGGTTCAAATGCTACTTGTCCAATAAGTGTCAGTCAGTAAAATGACCCATCACTCTCTCTTCGTACCTCCAAGACAACACCATTGTACTGCAAGGCTTTATCCTTGGTCCCCTCCGCTTCAACATTCTAACCAACACCCTCCACACATGCACTCGGGTGTCTCTAATGCAGTACACAGATGACTCCACACTCATATGCGTATCAGGCAACCTGACACATCTACAAAAAACAGTCACTGAAACATAGCTCTGTAACTCACAACTCATGGTCAACCCCTCCCCTGCAAAAAACAAGTTTTTTTATCCCCAAATCCCTCTCTTAGGAAAAAGCTAAATTTAAAATTATTTCTTAATACAAGCACTGAAATCACTTCTCATAGTAAATTGTTAGGGATGCTAGTGGAGGATAATCTTAAATTTGAACTGTATATACAAAACCAATTTAAAAAAAAAAACTCACCAAAAACTAGGAATACTTTACAGAGCCAAAAACCTTCTCAACAAGCAACTAAAACTAAACTTGCCGCTACTTACCTCCTACCATCAATACTTTATGGTGCTCAAATTCTTAACTTCCAGGCTTCACAAAAAGCAAAACCTGAACAATAATATAATAAAGTGGCTAAATTTACCCCTTTCAGAATCCACCACTGTGCAGCAGTAGAAAGTCTAAACTGATTATAACTACCCCATCGACTAACATAAACACAGTTTCTTACCACCTATAAAATTATCCAGCATCCATCTGCTAGTCTAGTAATAAATACCATTCTAAATATCTATGCTCCCAGTTCATCGTTATGACCAAAAACTCCTGTCTGTCCACAAACCTATCAAATCTGCTGGGCATCGTCTGTACGCGTACCATGCTGCTAAGGCCTGGAACTCCTAATCTGTATCCATCTGGTTAATACCCTTCCTCCAGTTCTTTAAAACCATTCTGAAAGACTTCCTAGCCACAATATAGCTCAATTCTTGCTCAACCCCAGGATAACTATGTCCCTAAATATGGACAGGTACCTATTCATACCTTACATCTCCTTACTGCCCCTTTTTCACTGACTTCCTTACTTTAATCTATTTCTCTCCCATCTCGCTATCCATGTAAACCATAATCCTGTTTTTCTCACTTCATATTGGAATTCCTATTTGTATTACACTAACTTACCTTTCATTTCTCTAAACTGGCTAAACTTTCTCTGAATATTAAATAATTGTCATATAATTTCCATCTCTTTTTGACTATTGTCAGATTATGTCTAATTTATAATTATTTAAACAGTAGATATTTTGGTATTACTTTTGAAAATTGTAAAATTATTGTTTTTAAAATGTTTTTGTAATACTGTGGAGCTTTTCTCCCTGGGCCTCTACTGAAAATTAGCTCCTACCCAGTCGGACTTTCCTGGTAATCAAATGACAGTAAAACATTAAATAAATACATTTAACTAGTTAGTGCATAAATGTTTCTGTATATTCTAATTTTTAACTGCTACCTTGAACACTGTTAGTCTGCATACTCATTGGCATGTTGTTTCTGTTTGTTTCTGTCTTGTTGACATTTAATTTCTACACTGTTTTTTGTAATGCAAAGTTTTTCTCCCTGGATCTCCACTGAAAATGGATTATTTTACCCAGTCGGACTGTACCAGTCAACAAACATGAAATAAATAAAATGCCCCCCCTGCACATTAAGGACAAAGAGGAGCTCCTTATCTCCTAGGCATGAGGGGTGATGAAGTACCCCTGCTGAAGGAGCTGAAGTATTTGTTGTTTTTTTTAAAGTGGGAAGGTGAAGGGGCCTGGGATATTGACCAGTGAATGAGTGCATCAGCACCAGCACTGCAGGGCTTGTATCAAGCTGAGGGGTAAAGTGAAGCATAAACTATAGGACAAAGCTCTTGGTTTGTTGGTAAGTTTACATTTTGCAGCATTATCCCTGGTTGTGAGCTTTGGGTTGTGAACAAAAGGATAAGATTGTGGAACAAACTGGCAGAAATGAGGTTCTTATGCCTTACTTCACAGATTTTTCCACCTGACAGTCCCCTGTCTAGAACCTAAAAATCCTGAGTATATTCCCCTTCCTTTATTGTAAACTATTCTAACTCTGTACATACAAAACTTCCACCTAAACCTCATTATCTGCATTTCTTTGTACTAGCTTAATTTATTACATGTAGTATTTCTCCGAGTAAGAAATTTATTGTATAAAGCTACACGTCTGTAGCTGTTACTGGAGCTTTTCTCTGCGGGCCTCCACTGAAAACGGGCTCTTCTTGGCCCAGTGGACTTCCCCGGTTACCAAACTGAAATAAATAAATAAAATAAAATATTGTGTTTGGAAAGATGCTCCTTAGTTTTCTTAGTCTCTGTCATAGTCTAGTCCTCCTAACCCCTTAATTAGTTTTGTTATCTTTATACTCTTTGCAGAATTGCTAGATGTTATACTGCCACACAAAGCATAAGGTGTTCAGCAAACAGACGAGACATAATCAGTGGAGGGCAAGAAAGGGCAGCTCTACTGGATTCAAGGCCTTAATAACCCACTTTTGATTTTAGACAGGAACTGACTATTGTTCACTCTGCTGAAAGGAGAGATTGAGCATAGCACCCAGTATGCTGACTGCGTCAGTTTCAGGATATCTATTAGTGTGTGCTACCTTACAGGCCACGTGCATCTTGGAGTGAACCCCATCTGTAGCACCCGCACCTCATAACAGACCATTCTCCACCAGCATCAGGTTGATACCTACCTGTCTACCTTGGGAAGGACAGCTGTAATGCTGAATGATATAGGGAGTTCAGGTACAACTCAGCAATGCACAATGGTAGGGATCTTGTGCAATCTCTGTCTTATTGTCATGCCTGTAGGAGTACTAAACATCATGATTTTATGCAGTGTGAACTAGCTTTGGTGGAAGACGCACATCATGGGAGCAGTAACTGGGCAGTACAAACACAGGTCATTATAGCATCACTGGGTAATTTGATCCCTACATGGAAGCCTCTGCCTGGGTACTTCACGCTAGTGCCATATACGTTAGCACCTGTGAGGTACCTTAACAGTAGTTACAGGCAGAATATAAATACATTCCACTGTCATCTTCTTTCCCTGACAATAACCTGTCATCACAAATCTACCCTTCTCCCTTCTGCTTCTTATCATTTATCACTATTTCAGCCTCTCTTCAAATCAGTGTTACCCACGTCTCCTTTGTACATGTCACTCTGTTGAATAACCATTTGAAATTCTTTCTTTGCCAGTTTCACATGCTCATTTCTATAAACCTTTAGAATTCTTAGACGTCTTTATTACTGCTGTTTTCCCCTTGTGGGACCTTAGATTGGACAGTGTTCTCACTAGGGAAGCCCACTTCCCAGCATTCCAGTGCAGCATTCCAGGGGAGTGGCAAATGACAAATTAGCCATGTACTGTCCCAGGAAATGTCTTTGGCTTCTGGCTGATTTACTCATCATGCAGACAAGTAAAATGCACTTGTGTAGGATTACCCATGATGCAGCTTGTATGGGGTTACCCACAATGCAGGTAACTCATTGGCTGTGTGTCACTGTGTGTATGTGTCATGTCTGCAGGGACATAAACGTGTGTGTGTGTGTGTGTGTGTGTGTGTGTGTGTGTGTGTGTGTGTGTGTGTGTGTGTGTGTGTGTGTGTGTGTGTGTGCAGTGCCCCAGTGAGAGAGGGCAGCTTAGGTAATTTACTCACTCAGAGTCAAACCTTGTCCCTTGGGTGGCAATGTCAGCAGTGTTTCATAGCACCCATGTTGATACAAAATCTGTTATGATAACTTTTTAATTGATTTAGAGTAGTCTGTTTTCTTTGTGTCCACTTTTGCAGAACATCCCTGGTTGTGCTTCATATTTATGCCCTGCCCTTGAGTAAGCCTCTTAACCAGACAGTGCTTTGGGACAACTGGAAATTTAGCTGACTCTGCAGTGGCCCCCTGGACTCTAGCCTAGTAACTAGTACCTATGAGCCAGGGATGTTAGGGTGTAAAGGAAGGAAACTGATTGTAATTAGAAGCACCATCATATGCGCCATGGTCTTTGTATGTGATCCTTGGTTTCCTTAATGTTGATAGTGTGTTTATTATTTAGTTGAAAATAAATTGGACAGCATGAAGTCAATGGTTTTAATACTAGTATTTTAACTATGACTTTTTTTTTGCTAGCATGTGTGTAACATACACTTTTTGGTTATAACATTTTGTCTAGCGTTTAGTGCAGATGAGTAAGGTTATGAGCTATTAAACAGCTACTTTCTGTAGTTAGTGGTTTGATTCCCTCAGCCTTCATGTGTCTTTTGTGTGGCTCTGTCAAGTTACTTTCCCAGGGAGTACTCCTGGGCTACTTCTGAGAAAGGACACATGTCCAGTGGGCTGTCCCAGGCAGTTAACAAATGCATTATGCATTTGTCTTTTGAATTCCTCCGCCCCTTCACATAGACATTAACTGGTTCTTCACTAGATGCTATTTTAGTATGAATCCCAGCACATTTCTTGTAGTTTAATGGACTGTCAGATGCATTTTCATGAAATGTGAGTTTCAAGGGAAGAGAAGTTTACTATTTCAAATGAGTCTGTTTAAAGTGTAACAGTGTTTTGTTTTGTTTATAAAATGGCATTTGGCATTTTTTTTCTGTAAAATTTGAAATGGTTTGAAATTAAATCCAACCCCTAGGAAATTTATAAAACCAAAGAAAAAATATATTTACTTATAGGTATTAAATGAGAAAGTTAAGATAGGAGAGACAGCCATGTGAAATAATATTGATATGGATGGTGGGGGCCTCAGTCATTACCCTGCATAAGGCCCCATTTGTCCACGATCTGTCTCTGTTGACTCTAGATGTAATACAGCAATAATACAGCATTAGCCTTTCAAGTTGTTCAGACCTGCACTGAGTTATGACAGAAGGGATAGCTATGTGGGGGTGCAGTTCCCACATTAAAAAAATATATTTTTAAAAATCTTTTATTTCAGTTTTTGAAGAACTGCATAACACCAAACTGAAATATTAACAGATAAAAATAACAAGCAGCCAATATATTAAAAACAGACAGCCCTGATAGGCAACTATATACAAAAGTGCTATATGCATAAAAACACCTTATATGTAATAGACCAATAATATACAAGTTCATCATCATCATCTTTCGGCTTTTCCCGTTAGGGGTCACCACTGCGGATCATCTCTTTCCATTTCTTCTATCCTCTGCATCTTGCTCTGTCACACCAACCACCTGCATGTCCTATCTCACCACGTCCATAAACCTTATCTTAGGCCTTCCTCTTTTCCTCTTACCTGGCAGCTCCATCCTTAGCATCTTTTTCCCAATATACCCATCATCCCTCCTCAGCACATGTCCAAACCAATGCAATCTCGTCTGTCTTGCTTTGTCTCCAAACTGTCCAACATGAGCTGACCCTCTAATATACTGATTCTTAATCCTATCCATCCTAGTCACACCGAGTGCAAATCTTAACATCTTTAGCTCTGCCACATCCAGCTCTGACTCCTGCCTTTTTGTCAATGCCACTGTCTCCAACCCATATAACATAGCTGGTCTCATTAACCTCTTGTAGACCTTCCCTTTCACTCTTACTGGTACCCGTCTGTCACAAATCACTCCTGACACTCTTCTCCACCCATTCCACCCTGCCTGTACTCTCTTCTTCACCTCTCTTCCACATTCACCATTACTCTGAACTGTTGATCCCAAGTACTTAAACTTGTCCACCTTTATCAACTCTACTCCCTGCATCCTCACCATTCCTCTACCCTCCCTCTCATTTACACACATATATTCTGTCTTAGCCCTGCTGACCTTCATTCCTCTGCTCTCTAGAGCATATCTCCACCTCTCCAGAGTCTCATCAACCTGATTCCTACTCTCACTACAGATCACAATGTCATCTGCAAACATCATAGTCCAAGGGGCCTCCTGTCTGATCTCATCTGTCAACCTGTCCATCACCACTGCAAATAAGAAAGGACTCAGAGCTGATCCATGATGTAATCCCACCTCCACCTTAAACGGATCTGTTACTCCCACTGCAGTCCTCACCACTGTCACACTACCCTCGTACATATCCTGTACCACTCTTACATACTTCTCTGCCACTCCCAAATTCCTCATACAATACCACAACTCTTCTCTAGGCACCCTGTCATATGCTTTCTCCAAGTCCACAAAGACACAATGCAACTCCTTCTGACCTTCTCTGTATTTCTCCAATAACACTCTCAGAGCAAACATTGCATCTGTAGTGCTCTTTCCTGGCATGAAACCATACTGCTGATCACTAATCATCACCTCCCTTCTTAACCTAGCTTCTACTACTCTTTCCCATAACTTCAAGCTGTGACTGATCAATTTTATCCCTCTGTAGTTACTGCAGCTCTGCACATCACCCTTATTCTTAAAGATAGGTACCAAAACACTTTTTCTCCACTCCTCAGGCATCAATAATATACAAGTTGAAAGAAAAAAAATAATTTAATTATTATTTTTGCTTAAATCTTGTTAATGGTTGCAGAGAATTAATTGCAGAAATTATAAGATTTCCCCAGTAATGTTTACAATATGTTTGTGCTGATTGTAGATTATTAATTTACGAGCAATAATATATTTTAGTGATAGTTCCTTGAATTCATCCCATGATAATTTGTTAGGGTAAAATAAACATTATTAATGATAATTAATTGAATATAAAAATGTTTTTTAGGTGGAAACAACTTGGTAGTTAGTTGAATTTATGTATTTATTTGGTTAGGATAATTGATGGGTTTAACTTTATAGGTTCATAGATTGTTATTGTGCTTTTGAGGCAAAGGGCTTTACAAGTCTAGCCTTGTGTGCCCAATATATTATTAGAGAAATTCAGTATAAGGGATTTGCCTAAACTTGCGATCTTAGCAATGACTAGGAGGGTCATAGGTAAAATCCCCAGCAGGAAATTATGGTTCCCATCCAGCATATGTTTAAACAGGGTCATAGAGGGTTTTTTATGTGAACTGGTAGCCTATACCAGAGGAGTGGCAACCTCTGAGAAACATATCTGTCTATCCAGCAGGTCCTATTTATGTCACAGGCCAGGTTAATGTCCCTGGAGTGGATGATTCTTGTCCCACTTGACTTGTGGATGTGCAGCATTTCCATTAGGTGTGGATCCGAGATTGCTCTGTATGCCAGGCACTAGTCTCGTCTAAGTAGTTTGTACACTATTTAGTACAGTGACAGTGACAGTGATTTCAGTCCATCAATGTATGACATGTGCTGGAGACCCTGAATTTTCTTGGTTAGGAATCTCTGAGGTCTCCCAAGTTGCTACAAGTGCATGGTAAGGTACATACCAAAGGGAGCATTGTACTCAATTATTGGCCTGATGAGGGTCGAGTACAGGGGAGTTATGACCTCTTTCGCTCTTGAGGCAATACCTTTGCTAATGAGGTGTGTGGCATAGAATGCCATCCTTACCACAGTAGACACATGGCGGTCAAAGGTTAGGCTACAGTCAACTTGCCTTCCCAGGTCTCTCACTACTGCATTGTTAGTTAAGTAGTTCTTATTATTTATATGATAGTCTGCAAAGATATTGTTTACTGAAGGAGATGATGATGCATTTTTTTTATTTATTTATTTTATTTATTTATTTTATTTTACATTCGTTGACCGGGCTAGTCTAGCTGGATATATGTCCATTTTCAGTAGAGGCCCGGGGAGAAAATCTCCAATGGTTATGATAAGTTTAAACAAAGATAGGCAATACAATACAAACAGGTAGAGAAAGAGGTTGTAATTACAGTAAGTACACAAATACAATCGGAGCAAAAATCAAAAAATATAATGAACAGAATATCTTAAATAAAGGGTTTTTTTTTTGCTATAGTTATACAGTATACGAGGGATAACATATACCTATAAAGTTGTTATATCAGGTAGACCTTACAAGGGTAAGGGAGCAGAGATAGTAAGACATAAGGAAGAAGACTAGATTGAGAGGAAGTGGAAGAGTTAAGCTGGGTTGGTGCAGGAGCAAAGCCAGTGTTTGTTGAGATGAATTTTCAACTGTCTTTTAAAAAGTGGGAGAGAGGATAAAGATGTGATATCAGAGGGTAGATTATTCCACATTTTTCCAACAGAGTTGGAAAAGAGACAGTCACCTGCAGAGTTAGAGGGTTTGGTTATATTAATCAGTAGTTTGTTGGAAGAGCATAGATGTTTCAGGTTGCTGTATGGTGAAATGAGGTTAGAGAGTAGAGGTATTTTAGTTGGATGGTATAAGATCTTGTGAGCTATTAAGAACTGTTGAAGAATGAGTTGGTTCGGAAGTTCAAGCCAACCTAGTTGTTTTAAGTTCAGACAATGGTGAGTTCTAAATGGGGATCCTGAAGCAAATCTAGCAATGTTATAGTAAGATGTTGCTAGTTTCTTGAGGTTGTTTTTGGAGAGACTAGTGTAGATGGGGGAAGCATATAGAAGAGTAGAGATAAGGTGAGATCTGGCTAAGGTGGTCCTTGCTTCAGGTGTAAGGAAGGGCTTGATTCTGTAAGGGGATCCGATTTTTTTATTAACTAATTTAATAGTGTTGTTGATGTGGGAGTCAAAGCTGAAATTATTGTCAGTAGTTATTCCTAATAGTTTAGTAGGTGAGTCTGGAGAAATAAGGGTGCTGTCAGCGGAAGTAAGAGTTAAATTGAGTGGGGCAGTTTTACAGGAAGGTGAGAACAATAGCAGTTTGGTTTTCTTGGCATTAAGGAGTAGGCAACGGTCGCAGAACCATTGTTCAACAGTGGTAAAAGCTTTTTGGGTGAGTGACTGGAGTTCATTTAGTGAATTAGTAGTGCAGATTCTAGTAGAATCGTCTGCGTATTGTATGCAGGTTGAGTTTGGGATAGCTGATTGGAGGTCATTAATAAAGATAGAAAATAGAAGGCGGCCTAGGATAGAGCCTTGAGTTACACCTAAAGAAATAGGAAGGATATTAGATAATACATTTTTCCAGAGAACTGCTTGCTGACGGTTTTCTAGGTAAGATGTAAACCAAGTTAAGGATGGAGAATCAAGTGAGAGAGATTTTAGTATGTGTAGAAGAAGTTTATGGTTAACCATGTCGAAAGCTTTAGATAAGTCAATGAAGACTGCAGATGATAGGTAATTATTGTTGCGGTTATAGTTGATTGAGTTGGTAAAGGAGAGTAGTGCAGTGGTAGTGCAGTGGTAGTGCAGTGGTAGTGCTGTGGGAGGGTCTGAAACCATGCTGACAGTTAGCAAGTAGGTTGTCATGTAGAAGGTGGTTAAGAAGTTGCTTGTGGATACATTTTTCCATGATTTTAGCTATAGGTGATAGAAGTGCTATGGGATGAAAGTTAGAGAGGTCATTAGACTTACCTCCTTTGTGTAGAGGGATGATGTGATATATCTTTCAGATAGAGGGGAACATTCCTTCATTTATGGATCTATTTATCAGTATAGAAATGGGATAGAAAATAGCACTGGCTCCTATTTGTAAGAATTCAGCAGGAAGTTTGTCTGCAGAGGGGGTGGTAGGTCTTAGTTTTTTGAGCAGTGATAAGATGAAGGAGGTTGATACAAGTTGGAAATGAAAGGAAGGAGATGCATTTAAAGCAGGTAAGGGTAGCTTAGAGGGGTCAGTAGTTAGGTGGCCAGCAAGAGTTTGGATAGTATTAGTGAAGAATGAATTGAAGTCATTGGCTATTTGTGTGGGATTATCTGGGTTAGAGTCTTGAGGGTCAGGTGTGATAGACTGGCCTGGGGATAGGAGATTATTAATACTGGCCCAGAACTTTTTAGGCTCCTTTTTGGAAGTTTGTTGTAATTGAAGGTAGTAGTTCTTTTTGTCTGTCAGGATGGCTTTTTTTGTACTGTTTCTAAGCTCTCTGACGTTTTGGTGGTCAGTTGGATTCTTAGTGGAATGCCATTTAGCCCAAGATTTGTTTCTTAGATTGATTTTCTGCCTAGTGTTGTTGGTTAGCCAGGGAGCTGGTTTAGCTTTGGCTCTAATAGTTCGATTAGGGGCATGGTGATCCAGGATAGATAGGAAAGTGGAATTGAAGTATTCTACTGCTTCATTAAGTGGGAGAAATTTTAGTGGGGACCAATTACATTGTATTAATTCAACTAGAAAATGTTCAGAGTTGAATTGTTTTTTTGAACGTAGTGTTCTGTATGTGGTAGGTAAGATTAGGCTGGTTTTATGCCTGATAACATAAGTAAGTGAGTGGTCGCTTAGGTCTTCTGGGAGGATACCTGCTTCATAGGTTAGTTGAGGAGTATTAGTAAGAATCCAGTCTAAGGTGGTTTCATTGTTGTTGGTTTTAGTGGTTCTGGTAGGACTATTAATGAGTTGGGTAAAGCCATGAATAATAATGCATTTTTGCATTGAGTTTCAGACTATGGCTTTGGCACCAATATTTGTTTTGTATAGGTCCCTCTTGAAGTATATTGTCATAATTTGGGGATTCAGTAATTGCACCAAATTTGCAGTCATCAGCAAACTTAGTCAGCCACAGTCCCTCTGTTTAGGCCTGAACTTCTGAGAAGTATATTCCAAACAGTAGGGGACCCAGTACTGATCCCTGTGGAACCCCACTGGTGACAGGTCTGCTAGTTGAGGTAAAGTCACCAACTTTGTGTGATCTGAAGGTGAGCAAATTAGCAACCCACCTGACAACATAAGAGTTGATATTCAACTGGGAGAGTTTATCAATAATGCCCAAATGTGGGATTGTGTCAAAGGCCTTGGCTAATTCAAGGTAGGTTGCATGCACAGATCTGCCTTCATCAGGTCTATATCATATGAGTGACTCACACAAATTGCGAACGCTCATAACATCTAACGTACCGGACCTCAAAGTGCTTTTTCTGAGATCACGGTACAGTGAAGAATAGGATATTTGCCCTTTCCTCACTGTAGTGTGATCCCGGAATTGGAATATATTTTTAGCGGGGGATGTGGGGGGGTGCCCCACAATGGGAAGTTCAAGGTCTGGTACATTCAATATTATGAGCGTTGACAATTTGTGCGATTTGCTCATATGATATAGACCCGCCTTCGTCTATGGCTCTGCTGATGTTTTTGAAGAAGTCCACCAGGTTTAACAGGCATGACCTGCCTTTGACAAAACCAAACTGTGTCTGATCAAGGGTTTGGAGATCACCTATATCCTTATTTATAAGGTTCATGATGATTCGTTCCATGGCCCTACAGATAAGGCTTGTTAAGCTTATGGGTCTGTAGTTTCCAGGGTCTGTTGATGTACCCCATTTATGAAGGAGGATAACGGTAGCTGTTTTCCATTCAGCAGGAACAAGACCAGTACTCAGGCTGACGTTGAAGAGAGTACCTAATAGAGTTGCTAACTCATGTTTTAGACCATTTAAAACATAACCTGGGATGCCATCTGGTCTCATAGAGGCTGTAGGTTTGGCCTTGGAGAGAGCATTAATGACTTGCTCTTTGGAGATGCAAGGTGTGGGAGATGTACTGGGAATGCTATGTGGAATGTTTGGAGGGGACAGGGGGGAGAAATTTTCACAAAATCTGTCAGGTAATAGGTTAGCTATTTTCAAAGGATCAGTATGTGTGATGCCATCCACAGCTAGTTCAGGACATGTCTGGGTCCTACCTTTTATGTTACTGATATAGCTGAAGAATTCTTTATGATTATCCTTAGCTATAGTTGCTCTTTTTTTTTCAAAGTTGCCGTTAGAGGATTTTACAATTTGTGTTGTCTTGTTCAAGCAGAGGCAGGTAGTCTTCCAGTGTTGGGACCTCTCTTTTTTATTCTTCTTCCTCTTGTTGTATAACTTACTAATGCTAGATGTCCACTGGGGAGACTTGTTTTTTCTTGAGGATCTTGTTTTAATCCTATCAGGTACAAATTTGTTAGTATATTTGTATAAGTGTTTGCACAGGGCATTTGTGTATACCTTAGTATAGTTGTCAATGCCATCTGTGGGAATAGGAGCTTAGAAATTATTTATGCCATCCCTTTGAAGGGTATAGTTAACTTTGGTGAAATCTTTTTGCCTGATTTCATCTAAGATGGGTTCAGGTATTATAGCTACTGTGAAATCTGGTCAGTACCCCACCGGACTGCCAATAATAATTTGACATTCCCCACTATCCTCGGTCAGTAACTAAGGACCTTCAATCCTCATTACTAACTCCAATGTGAGACCATCATTTAAACAGGAGTAATATTGCACAATTTTCTGCTAAGAGCACAACAAGAACACGCTCCATAACCTGGGACTGGACTGCATACTTCTGTCCACCCTTAATGTAACTCCTTATTACACCATTCAAAGCAATGTGTCCCAATGTAAGACCTCTGATACACGCACATTATTAAATAAATTAAATCTCACACATCCAAACACTTCTGGGAAAGCCTGACATAGATTTCCAGCTGTGACCCTTCCCCAAAATACAGTAACACATTATTACCAATCAGAAAGCCTACATGCCCATATAAAGGGATGTCCAATTATGAAAATTAGATATTAAAACAAATGATAGCAAATTACCTAAAACAGGCAGGCTTTTGGAGTGGCCCAGGAAGTTATCAAAGCAGGTGCAAACACTCTCAAAGCACTAAAAAATGATTAACCAATCACAATGTAAGTTAATAAAAATATTAAATAATGAGCAAAATGATTAAAAAATATAAAACAGTAATTTTCAATAAACAAGCATAACTCAATCACCAGGAAAATGAAATTAATACTGAAGGACAGAAATCCAGCATTTAGAAAAATTCTGATTAGTTTTAATTTTCCTATCTGACTAAAGAAAACTGTCCCTGATCTAAACTAAATTATTTCAACCAAGCAAAGTTAGGCTTACAGTTCTTGGTGAGTCCATGTGGCTATCCACTGCATAGTACACCTGTGAACAACTGACAACTGCAACTGGCTGTTAACTGACAAATACTGACTTCAACTGTCTTCAACAGGTTCTTTTATAGACAAGCTTTACTGCCACAACTGTTCCAGTTCTAATTTTCATTGCATATTTTGAAAATCAACCAACAACTGTTTATTAAATTCCTTCCCGTCTTTTAGCAACTGTCAACTTTTTAATGACATTATCTGCAGATTAGCTGATTCTGAGACAGTCTACATTTAGAATTTTCTTCACAAATATGGGCAGTTAGAAATGAAAAGGAACAATGTTCAAGTCTTTAAAATATTCTGCACAGATTATAAATTAACAGGTAAGAACTTATTTATAATAACATAACTAGCCATGCTGGCATATAATACACAGGTTAATCTGAAATTATGTAAAAACTGCAGCCAGACATGCTAGCACAAAAAACAGTGTCTAATTTCTTCACATTTCTCACCCCATGACTCAAGCATGGTGTGAAGGCTGCCAGCCCAGGTAGCTAGAATTTTGTAAATAATTCTATGTCATTGTAAATATTAATTTGATCCATAGGCTTGTGTACAAATATATGTATCTTGTATGTTATGTGCTGAGCTTCAAGAATGTAACCACAGTGCATCCTGCTGGAAAAGAGCAGAAATGTATATGGACTATATGCCTGTGCAAATGTATGTTTTCATAGTAGAAATTGGGACATACAGAGTTAACTTGCAAACTCTGAGAAAATAAGTAAAGAGTTTTATGATTGTGTTTCTCACAACTAGAAGACAGACCGTCTACAGCTAGAGCTTCTTTCTAGTGTCTTAAGACAGAAATAATTACTAGGTTTACAATGTAAAATTGTTACTTGTTTTACGACTTCCAGTTTCAGGCAAGCTTATAAGAGATAAGTGTCAGTTTCTAAGACAGACGTATTTCTCATAGAGACATGTTAAATTCTGTTGGTATCTGTTTAGCCTGGGAACTAGAAGCAAGTGTCAAATAGTGATGTCATCTAGCTAACCCAGCAGTAATGTGCATTATTAATTTAAGAACTATCTCAGACAGGAAGTCTGTGCATTTTGTATCTTGTCTTGAACCTGTAAACATCCATTCAGCACTTGCATTTGCCTGAATCTGTAAGTAAGACTTAGATCATAGTATTTCTCTTAGAGATAGATAGGAAAATAGTAAGATCAGTCTAGATGTTTTCTGTATTCATGTGAGACTGTCCTGCAATGTTGTTTTAAAGTATTTTGTGTGGTTCCGAACTCTGCTGTCACTGTGTTGGGTTAATGAGTATTGTCTTGTGCTTTTATTTATTATTGGACACTAGTGAACTGCCCCAAACAAAATTACCAGACAGGCTGTTTACCAGCTGCTTACCAGATGAGCTTAGTGACCACCACCCTACATTCCTCCTATGGAAATGTACCAACATGCCCAAGCCCATAGTTTATAGACAAATCAGAGATGAGCACTATATTAAATCAATGCAACTGGGAACCACTACAAACCTTAGGATTAGACAAAGCTGTAGACTACTTTAACAATACATTTACCAATGTTCTTAATACAGTTGCTCCCATCAAGAAAATTAGAGCTAAGGCAAACTATGCACCATGGCTAAGTAGGGACCCAAGAGCCCTGCTAAAGTCCAGAGATAAGGCCTGGAAAAAATGGAAGCAGGACAACTCTAACTAAGCTAAACAATATTATCAACAACTTAGGAATCAGGCTAAAAAGTAAACAAAACTTGATAAATAGAACTATTTCCTAGGTACCCAAAACAAACATTCAAAAGATCCCAAAAATTTTGGCGAGCCATCAACTCTCTATTAAAACCTGGCAAAGCTACAACTCCTGCTCCCACCTCCTCCAATAATAACAAAAACATTCAATCAACACTTTATAGACTCCATCCAGATATTATTCACCCAATTATCCAGAAATAACTCTTCTTCTATCTCTACCAGAAGTCCAGATAACATGCCCTGCTTTACTATCTCACCTGTTCTCACCTCTACAATTAAAAAACTCCTCCTAAAACTGAAACCTATCACACTTGCAGCTGACAGTATACCTGCTAACTTTCTAAAAATAGCTGCTGAATCCTTATCTTACCCTGTTTCAGTCCTTATCAGCCAATCTATACAGGAAACCTATGTCCCTCAACTGTAGAAAGTTTCATATATCATTCCACTCCATAAAGGGGACAACTCCTATGACTTCTCAAGTCACCATCCCATAGCCATTCTGTCTCCCTTATCTAAGCTTCTTGAGAAATATATTCACTCTCAAGTTATGCAATTCCTGAACACACATAATCTCTTCTCCACCACACAACATGGCTTCCACCCACGCCACAGCACAACTACTGCTCTTCTCTCTTTTACCAATCTGGTTAACCAACACAGAAATGACAATAATTTTCTATCTGCTATTTTCTTAGATCTCTCCAAAGCTTTCAACATTGTCTCACACCCAGTACTATTAGATACTCTAGCCTCCCTATCCTTTGCCTCCTCTGCTATCTCCTAGTTCAAAAACTACCTATCTGACAGACAGCAATCTGTTAAATGGCAAGGTGTGCTATCTCTTCTACTCTCAACTACCATAGGGGTACCACAAGGCTCAATTTTGGGCCCACTTCTTTCCTCTATTTTTACAAACAATCTACATACCTCCACCCAAGTCACACTTATACAGTATGCAGATAACTCAACACTTATCTGCTTAGCCCCATCCCTTACCACCCTACAACAGCTCACCTAAATTATCCTAAACCCCAACAACACTAAATTACTCCTGTTCACCCCTATTAAATCTAAAGCCACTCACATTTCCTTCTCGATCACTTTCAAAAATGGCACTTTCATCTCTCCTTCTGCCCATACTAAACTCCTTGGTGTAGAAATATACAAAAATCTTTTCTTTGATGTCCATATTGCTCAAACCATCAAAAAGGTACACAAAAAATGGGAACTCTTTACAGAGACAAGACATTCCTCACAAACAAGGCTCAGATCACCCTAGCCCAAACTCACTTATTGTCCACTCTAATGTATGTGGCACCAATCCTGACCCAGACTAGAAAAACTGATAATGAGAAATGTGAGTCATGTTATAACAAAATTGCCAAGTTTGCTAACAACTCCACCTTCAAAACCCATCAGTGTCAGGCACTAAGGGAACTACAATGGCTAGAACTTCCTCAATTACTTAGTTGCCATCAGTTAGTCATCGCCTTCAATGTCCTGAGGTGCCCTGACAAAACTCCAGCACTTAATCAACTACTCTCCCACTACTCTGCTAATCGTCCTCTCCGTTCCTCTGACAAATCTCTCCTCTGTATCGCTAGAGCTAATAATACTGCAGGGAAAGCACTATTTTTGCACACCATAGCTAAAACCTGGAATAATCTCCCCCACTTTGTTACTTCTGCCTCCACTTCCATGCACTTCCAAACCTCACTTAAATAACATCTTATGAAGACCTGGCTATGTCCATGTATTACTTAATTATCACTGCTTTTCCTACTTCTCTTAGCTTCCTTCCTAGTCTTACCTACTGTGGACATGTCAGAGTTAGTAAGCTCTAATAATTGATCTCTAGATTTGCATTCATTCATGTTTATTATGATGGTTTTTAACTCACTCTTTGTTAATGTGTATGTTTTCTGTGCTATATTTTTGTCTGTACAATATTTTGTTATTATTGCTAACTAATGTGGAGCTTTTCACCCTGGGCCTCTGCTGTAAATGGACCTGTCCAGCCAGACTATCCCGGTTAACAAATGAAAAATAAATAAATAATAAATAAATAAAATATTGTTAAATATATTTAAACCTTTTATTGTGGCTGGTTTTGTTTAGAGATATTTAAGCTCCAGAGTACTTGCATGTATTTGGTAACACTGTACAGGCCACTCTTTGCCTTAAAGTCTTGGACACATTTACCATTTTGATAATAGTAACATAACACAGTAAGATTGGGCACCCTTCGGTAAGGGCCTTTATGGTAGCTGATAAGTAGAGGTTGGTGGCATTGATAACTATATTATAGTTTGGGCAAAATGGGGCATAGCAAGTAAACCTGTGCCAGCCTTCCCCAGAAGTGTCTGTGTGTTTGTATTTAAATCAAATCTCAAAGTGTGTGTGTGTGTGTGTGTGTGTGTGTGTGTGTGTGTGTGTGTGTGTGTGTGTGTGTGTGTGTGTGTGTGTGTGTGAGCTACTTGGGCAGGGACAAGAAGCACTGGTTGGACAGAGAGGGTGCTGGAGGTTTTGGCTTGACCACTATGCTGAGATCTTAACTGTTTAGCTGTGCCAGTGGAGAGAGAAACCAGCCCCAGACTGACTGTGATCTCTGTGTGCTATTAAGGAACATTGTACTTTACTGTGTGTGTACTTGTCATCCTCCCAGTGTGCATGTCCCTCACTGGTGTTAGTGGTGAAGATTGAGGCTCCTTGATTACTGGGCCAGTGCAGGCATGGCACGCATGGTTTTCAAGTAACCCTTGAAAAATGATGCTTGAGAATAATGGGTTTGCCTGGGAATATCAATCCACTACTCTCCTGGAAAATCCATCTACAGTAGCATTATTAACCCCACTGCGGTGTTGTATTGTCATGTCACATGCTTGCAACCCTTGGCTCCACATCAGTAACTTGGCATTCTCCTTGCTGACTCATGTTAAAAGGTTATGATCTGTGAGTACAGTGAATTTTCTTCCATAAAGATAGGGCTGCAGCTTCAACAAAGCCCATACTATGGATAGACATTCTTTCTCCACACCTGCATAACATTCTTCACTAAGTTGAAGTCTACTCAGGCACTCTATAAGGAACTTGCTTGATAGGTTTTTGGGGTCCTGTGTCCACATGGTCCTGCACCAGGTCAGTACACCCATGTTTCCCTGTAAATATGTCCCCAAATTCCTGCAATACTGTTCTTATCTGTCGGATTTGATTAGGAGTTAACTGCTGGGATATGGTTGTCTCTTCCACAGGGGTATCAGTCCTAGCCTCATCAAGAAGATTGGTTACCATATCCCCTTCAGACTCCTTCTGCCATCCAGTGTGAATGCTCAATACTAGGGTGTCCCTAACATGATAAGGTTTCGTCATATTGACATGGTACAGTTTGTGCACCAGTCTCCTACCTACCAGGTTTACCATGTAGCTCACATCAGTGACTTTCCTTACCTCCTCAAAGGATCCCTCTCAAGCTGCTTGTAGTTTTGTTATGTCTGATAGGAACAAGTACCATAATCTTCTGTCCTTCAGCATACTCTCCGGCATGAGCATTCCTATTGTACCAAGCCTTCTTCTGCTGTTTAGCTAATTCTATGTTCTCTTGGACCAAACCCATGAGCTGTTTAAGTCTTGTCTTGACTTAAACAGACTCCTTGTGAGATTCACTCCCAGCTTCCCACTCATCATGAATCAAATCTGCAGGCCACCTCAACCTATGCCCTTATAACAACTCAAAGGGTGAGAAACCTGTAGATTTCTGTGGTACTTCCAAATACTTGTCCCACTCTCTTTTAAACTAATTCACAAATGCCTGTAGCATAGTCTTTAATGTTCATAGGTTCATAGGTAGGTACTAGGCTATTGGCCCAAGGCCTACGTATGACTTGTCAACAAGGTTCCCTGGCTTACGCCACCGAAGAAAGTTATTTTCCTGTGCCACTGTCAAGCAGAGACACAGAAATGATCCCCGGGGTGTATTTCCTATTTCGCATCCACTCATCAAGATTTTTCTTGAAGAGTGTTAATAAAGAACTTTGCTTGAAATAGATGGGTAGCCTGTTCCAGAGTATGGGAAGTCTCTGGGACAGGAATCTATCCCTCCAACATGTCCTGTTTATTGTGGTGACAAGGTTTAGGTCCTTAGAGAGTGTAGCTCAGAGGGGATTGGAATTTATTTAGGTGTAGCATACCTAGTTTAGTGAGCTTAGCTATAATTCCAGAATGGGATATGGTGTTGAAAGCCTTGGCAAGGTCAAGATAGGCTGAGTGAACCACCTTACCCTCATCTACGGCTTTGGTGACTGCCTCAAAGAAGTCGATCAGGTTCAGGAGGCATGATCTGCCTTTCACAAACCCGAACTGGGTAGGATCCAGAGTTTGGAGGTTACCAGTGTCTTTGTTTATGAGTTCCATGATGATACGTTCCATGGCATTGCAGACCAGGCTCATCAGGCTAATAGGTCGATAGTTCCCAGGATCAGTGGTAGCTCCCCCTTTTTGGAGTGGGATAACTGTTTCTGTGCACCATTCAGTGGGCACAAAGCCTGATGGGAGGCTATTATTGAACATGGTGCTTAAGTGGGGAGCCAGTTCGTTCTGAAGTTCATGTAAAATGCAGCCTGGGATGTTATCCGGTCCCATGGATGCTGTGTTTTTGGCTTTAGAGAGCGTAGCTTTTACCTGTGTAATTGTGATTACAGGGACTCTGCATTCTTCCTGTATAGATATGAGCTCTTTAGGGGGTGGGGGAATAAAGTTAGCACTGAACCTATCTGCTAGGATGTTGGCAATATCAGTTGGTTCTGTAATTTTCATGCCATTGTGCTGTAACTCAGAGCAGATCTGGGTGTTGCCATTGAGATTCTTGACATAGCTATAGAATGCTTTGTGGTTGTCCTTAGAATTAGTGCCAATTTTGTTTTCATAGCTAGCTTTGGAGGATCTTATAAGGGATCTCAGCTTCTTACTGAGGCTGATCAGGGAGCTCCTCCACTCATGGGATTTTACTCTCTTTTGCAACAGTTTCTTTCTTCTGTTGTACAGTTTGTTTATGGCAGGGATCCACCAGATTGGCTTCCTTTTTTTTGAGGGTAGCGTCTTGGTCCTGTTTGGGATAACACGATCCATGCACTCGTGTAAGTGCTTATAGAGTGCATTTGTGTAGGATTCAGCAGTTGTAACTGTATTGTCCATCTGCATAGGTGTCATGAAGTTCACCACTTCTGTCTTAAGAAGCATGAAGTTGGCTTTGGTGAAATTTTTTACCGTGGTTTCTTTAATGGGGGGAGGGGGCAGGATGTGGATATCAAGGGTGATTAGCTTATGGTCAAACCTGACCAATGAGGAGATGGCTTCAGGCGTGGAACACCGGTCACTCATGTTGGTAAAGACTAGGTCTAGGATCTTGTTGCCCCTGGTGGGGGTGTGGATAAGTTGATCCAGGGCATTGGAGTTTATGAATTCCAGAAAGTGTTGAGCTAAGGACACGAGTAGTTTTCCCAGTTAATGGTGGGGTAGTTGAAGTCACCCATTATTAGGGTGTTTGGTTGAACCCTAATATTTTCCAGTACTTCAAGAAAAGAGGAGTGGGAATCCTGGTGCATGGTGGGGGATCTGTAGCAAGCTACAATTTGGATTGCAGTTTTGCCCAGATTTAGTTGCACTTGGATAACCTCGGATGCATTATGTTGAGCAACTAGCCTGAAGGTGTGGATATCCTTAATGAATATGGACACACCTCCGCCTTTGGTGTTTCAGTCCAGGTTACATGGCCAAAAAGTGTGGTATGAGTTATAGCCTGCTAGTACAGGGGTGCTCTCTGGAGCCTTGAACCAGGTCTCAGTCACTGCACAGATATCGATGTTCTCCATTTTAAAGAGTGCCTCGAGTGAGTGCATTTTGAGATTTAAACTTCTAGCATTGAGTAGCATTACCCTCAGTTTTTGCTTGCCTGTTCCTGTTATGGTGGTGAATTTGTTATTTGAACTTTGCCTAAAAAAGGCACTGTAGGGGCAGCAAGAGCCTTAGCCAGTATCTGGAATCCCAGGGGTGACAGGTGCAGGCCATCTGTGGCAAAGCATCGTGGTCTGTCGACCATGTCATCCCAAGCAGACAGATCCCCTTAGAATGACACCAGAAGCTTAGCCAATTGTTGAAGTCAATCATTTTGTCCTTGTATTGAGGTATCATTCTGGGCGATGGCAGAATGCTACTCAGGGCTAGGGTCATACCTGCCTGGGCTACAAAATCAGAGAGCTCTTCCATGTCTCTTTTCATGTAGTCCAGAGAGGTACGTCTCAGGTCATTCACACCAACATGGACAATGACAGAGTCATATTTGTACTTGTTGTGGAGTGACCTGAGTGCATGGGAGATGTGGCGGATCCTGGCACCCGACAGGCAGCTGACAGGAACCTTCTCCTTGTTTAGCCTGGTTAGTGGGACATCAGTGTGTCTGACTATAGAGTCACCTATGACTAATGTGTTGGGTACGTTGTTTTGCCTTATTGGCTGTGGTTGAGTGACACACTGAGAATGGGGGCTATGTGTCATTTGGGTTGTGTTGGGGGATGGAGGTTGCTTGCGTTTCTGCTTTGGAGGTCTCTGTTGCTTAGACAGATTATTGAGAGCCTCTGCAAATGTTTTTGTATTGCTGTGTGGATTTTGGTGGTGTAGATTTAGTGAGAATATGTGATGAGTGTGTTGTGGTGCAAATGTTTACCTTCTCCTCATGACTGTCAAGTTCAGTCTTGGTTGGAGAGAGCTTTACCTCTAGTTTAGCTAGATAAGTGCATCTCTCACAGGTTGTAGTGTTGGGTGGTAGGAGGAGAGGGTTGTCTGTGTACAAGAGGCAATTTCTACATTGCCTCAAGATGCCCAGATTCATCAGATAGACAGGAGAGAACACTGGGTGCTGACCCTTGGACATGCCTGAATAAAAAAAAATTTCCTCTAGATAAGTGAGGAAAGTGAGTACAAGAGCTGTTTTTCTCTAAGCAAGTGAGAAACGTAAGTACAAAAACTGTTTTCCTCTAGGTAATGAGGAAGGTTGAGTGCTATAGTAATTACTAGCTTATTTAGTGCTTACAAGTTCTGAACAAGTGCTGAGCATGAATAAGCAAATTTAAGTGCTAAAGCTAAGAATCTGTATCTGCACTAGACGAGTTACAAGATAGAAACAAGTGCAAATACAGGCTTTCAAATCAGAAAGTTGAGAGAGATGGAGGAGATTGCCCTAATGGCCAATAACTACAATTTCTGGGCCAGAACCACTCTTTATGTGGTAGACAGGTTACCTAGTGCTTGCCACTCCCACTGATAAGCTAGAAGGCTTCCCTCCAACACAGAAAGGCTTGGGGGGCTCAGAAGCTTACATACAGTCCTGGATACAGCAAATCTGTATCTGGAACACTAGTTACAGGAAAGGTAGGAAACAGGCTTACAGTTTTTTTTTTTTTTTTTACAGAAAAGTAGGAAAAATAATTCACATGCAGTGCAAGCTAGCACACTTGAGTATGTAGCAATATTAGACCACAGTTTAAAAAATGTAATTAAATTAAAAAGGACTAAAAGCAAGTGCAGAAAGAGTTTATTAGGTAGAATGTGGTAAGGGATGGGACTGGGGGAGTGTCCCAGATCAAATCTACAGTGGGGCGGGCAACTGCAAAAGACACCAAATTTAAACTACAAGCCAAAAATAGGGAGGGTGGGTAGATGAAACAAAACAGTTTCAACAGAGATCTAAGCAACAACTAACAGTACAAACTCTAAACCCAAAAAATATACTCAGCTCTGTATATTTGCAGATAGATTGGAAAGCAGTCTCTCAGAACACAGAGACAAGAGTTTCAACTGAGATATAAGCAACAATTAACAAACTCTAAAACCAAAAATATATATAGTCAGCTCTGTAGAGTTGACCTCTCCACAAGACCATTAATTTGGGGATGGTAGTGGGTAATTTTTAGATGTTTCAACCCACAATGCTTCAACAGACACGTCAGCAGGTCTGACGTGAATCTGACACCTCAGTCAGTCAGTATCTCCCTCGCAAAACCTGCCTGCTGAAAATTCTAGCAATGCATTTGCCACCTTTTCTGCTTCAATAGACAATAGAGCTACCAGTTCAGGGTATCTGGTAGCATAATCCACTACCACCAGGATATATTTCTTTCCTGTAGAACTTGAAGTACTCAAAGGTCCCACAATATCCATGGCCACCCTCTGAAATGGCTTTTCAATAAAAGGCAATGGCATTAACCTGGTCTCCTGCCTTGCCAACTTTTTGGCACTGTTCATAAGTTCTACAAAATCCTACCACATCCTTTGTAATTCCAGGCCAATAGAAATTCTACATAATATGTCATCGTCATCATCATCAGCCCCCTTTTTTCCCATTTTTTCTACATGGGTTCGGGGTATCGTGTTAACTGTCACCAACTCTCTCAATTCAGTGCCACACTCCTGCCTTCTTCAACACTCATGCCTAACTATCACAGATCTGTTTTCACACAATCCATCCACCTCTTTGCTGGATGCCATTGTTTCCTCTTACCTTCCTGTCTGTCCCAAATCTTCCTCACCAGATTGTCTTCTGCTTTTCTCCACATGTGCCCAAACCACCATAATCTGTTCTCTTTGATCTTTTCTGCAATTGGTGCTATTTTGGCTTCTGCTCTTATGTCCTTATTTCTTCATCTCTCCCACAGTGTGCATCCTACCACCTTTCTCAGGCACTTCATTTCCATCACCTCTAGCTTCTTCAACTGTTCTGCCTTTACTGCCAAGGTTTCTGTACCATACACTAGTACTGGTCACACCACTGTCTTGTACACCTTGCTTTTCAGTTTCTTTGGCATTCTTCTGTCATAGACTACACCTGACACTCTATGCCAGTTGGCTGCAGCCCCTCTGATTCTAGCTTTGACCTCTTCATTCAAACTACCTTTCTCCTCAACCAGCCCTCCCAGATGCTTGAAGCTGTTTACCTGTTCCACTATCTTCCCTTCTATCTCTATTCTCAGCTTCTTCTGATTTCCCCAATTTGCTGCCATTACCACCATCTTATCTGTGCTTAGTTTTATCCCATGTGCCTTCAGATTTGCATTCCATTCTCCTATCCTTTGCTGAAATTCTAGCTCAGAGTCTGCCTGCACTGCTACATCGTTTGCATACAGCAGCTTTGTTGATCTGTACCCTCCAACCTGTTTGCTAATGTAGTCTATCACTAGTATGAACAGCAATGGGCTCAGAGCTGAACCCTGATGTATTCCCACTCCCACTGGGAACCCCTCTGTGAGGCTGAACACTGTTCGTACTTGAGTCACTGCTCTAATTCTACCAATGTTTCTGGGACTTCAAACCACCACAGTACTGCCCAGATTAGCTTTCTTGGGATCTTGTCATATGCTTTCTCCAAGTCTAGGAATGCCCAGTTGGACTCTGTCCTCATTTCTAGCTTCTTTTCAAGTATCTGTCTCAATGCAAAAATTGGGTCAATTGTACTGCATCCTGATCTGAATCTGAACTGTTCATCTCCCATCTTACATTCTACTATTCTGCGTATCCGTTTATCAATCACCCTCTCCAGAACTTTCATGCAATGTGATAGGAGTTTGATGCCTCTGTACTGTCCACAGTTGTGGATGTCCCCTTTGTTCTTGTACACTGGCACGAGTATGCTTATTCTCCAGTCATCTGAGAGACGCCTTTCTCTCCACACTGCTATTAATACCCTCAGGAGCCATTTTTTCCCTATCTCACCCAGCATCTTTATCATATCTGCTGTCACCTCATCTGAGCCTGCTGCTTTCCCTGACTTCATCTTCCTTAGTGCTGTTCTTACTTCTTCTAAGGTGGGCTCCTCTTCTTCTCTCATTGTTGGCTGTTTCTGTGGCAGTACAGCTTCTGTGGGGTTTTTTCTTCATTCAGAAGCTGCTGGAAATACTCCTTCCATCTGCCTTTGATGTCCTGTGGACTGGTGAGCAGGTTGTTGCTGACATCCCTTATGATGGCTGTCCAACTATCTTCTTTATCTTTCTGTCTTTGCCTTGAAACCTGATATAGTTTCTTTTTGCCCCTTACTGAGTCACTTTCCAGAAGCTGGTACAATGCCTCCGATGCCCTATTCTTTGCTATTGCAACTTCTTTCTTAGCTTCTTTGTTAGCCAACCAGTAGTCCTTCCTAGCCTTGTCAGTCTTTTCTGTCTCCCACTTTTTCCTGCACTCCTTCTTTCTTTTGATGACTTCCTGGAGTTCTGCATTCCACCAGCAGCTTTCCTTATGTACCTTATTTCCATACCTGGCTCGGCCACATATCTTTTCTGTAGTCCTAACACATGCTGTTTTTAGGCGCTGCCACTCTTCTTCAGCTCCACCTATTTCCTCCTTTTCTTGAGGTGCTAGAGCCCTGAGTAATTCCTTGAACAGCTGTACTTTCCCTCCAGTCATCTTTCATGTCTTCAGCCTGGTCTCTGTTGACCTTAGAGCCTTCTCTGGCCACTCCTTGCAGCTGATTGTGGTAACTAGTGGTTTATGCTGTGAGCCAATTGCTTCAGTGGGGATGACTTTGCAATCATGGATTCTGCCCCAGTCTTTTTTCCTTACTAGGAGGAAGTCTACCTGAGTTGCATGTTGGCTACTCTTGTATGTGATCTTGTGACTGTCTCTCTTTCTGAACCATGTGTTGGCTACTATCAAGCTATTTGCCAGAGAGAAGTCTAGAATGGCTTCTCCTTCTTTATTCCTGCTACCCCACCCATTTAGACCCAGGAAGTCCTCATATCCTGTTCTGTCTGTCCTGATATGTGCATTCAAGTCACCCATTATCAACACCAATTCATGTTGTTCTGCTTTATCTAGTAGGTCCTGCAACTGCTGTCTGAATGCATTCTTTTCCTCACTATCACAATGCCGTATTATGTCTCTTAGTACATTTTATACCCATATGACCTGAAAAAGAGATGTCATGTTTTATGCTTAAAGGGGCAGATGGTAAGCTGTAGGCACTGCCAACTGCAGTATTACTTGCCCTTCTAGCGCACTTTCAGGGGTTCACTCTCTATACAGCAAACCTTTGTGCCCAAATACAGACTCCCCAATTCCTTGAGTCTCAGGTACTTCCTTAGCCGTCTCCCTTCAGCTTTGTAATGTAGGGTCATTATATCTCAACTTTGTGCCTCACTATCAATCTGGATACTATAACTCACCTCTGTCCTTGCAGTCACTGTGTTGAAGGGAACATCAGTACCTCCCAGCAGCTGTGGCTCACTTTCAGACTTACTGCTACAGGACAACTCCTTCTCTGAAACAGCCACCACACTAGTCCCAACTTCCAGTAAGAGATCTGTCTGGGTCTCCCCCAGGCTACCAAACCTACATGCCTTTCTCCAAGCCTGACTGCATGTCACTGTATATACACAAGGTCCTGCATCATCAAAGTCATTCCCTATCAGGACATCTGCAAGAATATCCTCAAACACACCTACCTGTTTGCTTCTACTTTCACCCTCCCAGTCAAGATGAACCCTAGCCAAAGGTATTTGGAATGGGGTCCCTCCCAAAGCTCTGACTGGAGTGGACTGTCCAAGCATGTCCTGATCTTCTCTAACCACTGCAGGCCTCACAGTGGTTACATCAGAAGCTGTGTCTCTCAGCAGTAACCTGTTAAACATTTACTAAGATAGGATATACATTTTGGTGATAGTTTAGCACTAAGATAGGATATACATTTTGGTGATAGTTTAGCACTAAGATAGGATATACATTTTGGTGATAGTTTAGCACTAAGATAGGATATACATTTTGGTGATAGTTTAGCACTAAGATAGGATATACATTTTGGTGATAGTTTACACTAAGATAGGATATACATTTTGGTGATAGTTTAGCACTAAGATAGGATATACATTTTGGTGATAGTTTAGCACTAAGATAGGATATACATTTTGGTGATAGTTTAGCACTAAGATAGGATATACATTTTGGTGATAGTTTAGCACTAAGATAGGATATACATTTTGGTGATAGTTTAGCACTAAGATAGGATATACATTTTGGTGATAGTTTAGCACTAAGATAGGATATACATTTTGGTGATAGTTTAGCACTAAGATAGGATATACATTTTGGTGATAGTTTAGCACTAAGATAGGATATACATTTTGGTGATAGTTTAGCACTAAGATAGGATATACATTTTGGTGATAGTTTAGCACTAAGATAAGATATACATTTTGGTGATAGTTTAGCACTAAGATAGGATATACATTTTGGTGATAGTTTAGCACTAAGATAGGATATACATTTTGGTGATAGTTTAGCACTAAGATAGGATATACATTTTGGTGATAGTTTAGCACTAAGATAGGATATACATTTTGGTGATAGTTTAGCACTAAGATAGGATATACATTTTGGTGATAGTTTAGCACTAAGATAGGATATACATTTTGGTGATAGTTTAGCACTAAGATAGGATATACATTTTGGTGATAGTTTAGCACTAAGATAGGATATACATTTTGGTGATAGTTTAGCACTAAGATAGGATATACATTTTGGTGATAGTTTAGCACTAAGATAGGATATACATTTTGGTGACAGTTTAGCACTAAGATAGGATATACATTTTGGTGACAGTTTAGCACTAAGATAGGATATACATTTTGGTGATAGTTTAGCTTCCCTGTTATTTCCAAACTACTTACAACTGACCGTTTGTCATCCCAACTTGCTGGCTCCTTCAGTTTTTGTTTCTCACCTTGCCTCAATGGACATTTGACTGCTATGTGGCCCCTCTGGTTACATTTTAAACATCTAATTCCTACTTGTGTACTTGGATTAGTAGTTTCCCCTGTTACTGGTGTACTCTGTTGAAGTGGCTTATACTGTCCCCATGGCTTCCCTTATGTCCATGTGCAACACTGGGTATCCCTTTCTTATGCATTGGTGGTCTGCTTGCTGAGTAGACATCCCCTTTTCTCCCCAACTCCTCCTCGGAGTTATCCTCTCTGTCAGCTATCCAGACTCTCATGTCATCAGGCAATGTACTGAAGGCTTGTTCCCTCACGAAAAGGTCTGCCAGTCCCTCAAAAGTGGTGACCTGTCACCCACACACCCATCTGCGAAATTAAGTACTTAAATCAGCAATATAATCATGTACACTTTCATCTGTCTTGCTTCTATGTTCATGAAACTTTTTCCTACAAGCTTCAGGTGTTAGCTTAAATCAATCAAGAAGACAGTTCTTAAACTTTATCATAATTCAAACAATTTACATCAGACAATTTTGACATGGCCTGAAGAGCTTTATCATGGAGTAAGGGAGTCAGAAGTCAAACCCAGAGCTCATGGTCAGCATCATACTGTCTACATACCCTCTCAAATATGTGACTAAAACTATCAAAGTCATCACCGTCCCTATATTGAGGAAAAAGTTTTCTGACATTTACAGCTTGTGGAGTCCAGTTATTCCCTTCCACATTACCTTCATGACCCTCTCAAAGGGTGAGAAGCTCCACTTCATACCAGTGTTGTCTCTCATTGCCCTCGGCTTCTAACCATTTGACCTCAAGTCATTGGGCTTCCAGGCGCAGTCTGTCTGCTGATTGCAGTTCAAGATATTTGCTCTCCAGTTCATGTCAGGGATGCTTCTCCCTTTCTTCAGCCTCCAGTTTCCATCTCCTTATCTCTAGAGGGATTCTCAGGTCCTCTGAAGAAAATCTGAATTGTCCTGTCTTGGCAGGCTACATGTCCCCAGTACCAAACTGGATATCCTATGAACAGCTGGTCTGAGCTGAAGCTGCAACTAAGGCTGAAATCAGTGCTTCTTTAGTCAGGTTGTTCTTATAGTAGCAACATTACTGTATAGTGATTGCACAGGTCTTCTTAGCAACACTATCTGTACTAACCCTTTTCTTATAGAAGCAGCATAGATCTTCACTGAAACACCTACTCTACTGAGACCCTTCTTATAGTAACAACATTACTATATCGTGATCCCATAGATCATAACAGAAACATCTCTTGTACTGCCTGTCTTGGTATAGTACCATTACTGTATAGTGATGCCATAGTTTTTCACATAAACCTTTATGGTACTGTAACCCTTCTTATCATAATAACTTGCTGTAAAGTCATGGCACAGATCTTCACAGAAAGACCTAATGTACTGACACCTTTCTTATATAGCAATATTACTCTATAGTGAGGACATGGATAATCACAGAAATATGGACTGTACAGATATCCCTCTTATAGTAACACTGTTACTATATAGTGATGGCACAGATCATCACAGAAACACATTACTAATACCCTTCTTATAGTAGCATTGTTACTGTATAGTGATTGCATAGATCTTTGCAGAAACATGTACTGTATGAAACCCCTCTTATATAACAATTTTAGTTTATAATGATGGCAGAGATCTTCACAGAAATACCACCTGTACTGAGACCCTTGTTATTGTAATAGCATTACTCTATACTGAGGGCAGAGATCTTCTTAAAAACACCTACTCTACTGACAACCTTCTTGTACTAACAATGTTACTGCATAGAGATGCCATAGATCTTCACGGAAACACCTACTATACAGACACCCTTGTTATTGTAATAGCATTACTCTATACTGAGGGCAGAGATTTTCTTAAAAACACCTACTCTACTGATAACCTTTTTGTACTAACAATGTTACTGCATAGAGATGCCATAGATCTTCACAAGAAAGCCTATTGCACTGAGACCCTTCTTATAACAGCAACATTACTGTAAATTGATGGTTTAGCTCTTCTGTGAAACACCTTCTGTATGGATACCTTTCCTAGAGCAACAGCATTACTGTATAGTGATGACATACATCTCCATGGAAATGTCTACTGTACTGAGAGCCTTCTTATAGTAACATTACAGTATGTAGATGGCAGGCATTTTCACAGAAACACCTAATGTACTGTACTGATACCTTCGTTTGTGTTACAATGTTACTCTACAGAGAGATTCTCACAGAAACATCTACTCCACTGACACACTTCTAGTAGTAACAATGTTACTGTATAGTGATGTCATACATCTCCATGGAAATGTCTACTGTACTGAAAGCCTTCTTATAGTAACATTACAGTATGTAGATGGCAGGCATTTTCACAGAAACACCTAATGTACTGTACTGATACCTTCGTTTGTGTTACAATGTTACTCTACAGAGAGATTCTCACAGAAACACCTACTCCACTGACACACTTCTAGTAGTAACAGTCTTACTGTATAGTGATGGCATAGATTGTCACACAAATCTCTACTGTACTAACACCATTCCTATAGTAATGTTACTGTATAAAGATGTCTGTGATCTTCACAGAAACACCTACTGTACAGATCATCTTTTTACAATAACAATGTTACTGTATAGTGGTGGCATAGATCTTCACAGAAACATCAACTGCACTGACATCCCTCATACACAACGTTACTATATAATGATGGAATAGATCTTTACAGAAACATCACCTGTACTGACTCCCTTCTTATAGTAGCAACATTACTGTATAGTGATGGCATAGATCTTCTCAGCAACACCATCTGTACTGACACCCTTCCTGTACTAACAACATTACTGTACAGTGATGGCATAGATCTTCCCAGAACCTCCTACTGTACTGACAGCCTTCTTATGGTAACAATGTTACTGTATAGTGATGGCATAGATCTTCCCAGAAACTCCTACTGTACTGACACCCTTTTTATTGTAACAATGTTACTGTATAGTGATGGCGTAGATGTTCCCAGAAACTCCTACTGTACTGACACCCTTCTTATTGTAACAATGTCACTATATAGTGATGGTGTAGATGTTCCCAAAAACTCCTACTGTACTGACACCCTTCTTATTGTAACAATGTTACTGTATAGTAATGGCATAGATATTCTCATAAACATGTACTGTACTAACACCCTTCTTATAGTAGCAACATTACTGTATAGTGGTGGTAAAGATTTTTCAGAAACATCGCCTGTACTAACACTCTTTTTATATTAACAATGTTACTGTCAAGTGATGGCATACCTCTTCTCAGAAACAACTTCTGTACTGACACACTTCTTATTTTAACAATGTTACTGTATAGTGATGGCATAGATCTTTACAGAAACACCTACTGTACTGACACCCTTCCTGTAGTAACAATGTTACTGTATAGTGATGGCATAGATCTTCACAGAAACACCTACTGTACTGACACCCTTCCTGTAGTAACAATGTTACTGTACAGTGATGGCATAGATCTGTACAAAACACCTACTGTACTGAGACCATTCCTGTAGTAACAATTTTATTGTACAGTGATGGCATAGATCTTTACAGAAACACCTATTGTACTGACACCCTTTCTGTAGTAACAATGTTACTGTATAGTGATGGCATAGATCTTCACAGAAACACCTACTGTACTGACAAACTTCCTGTAGCAACAATGTTACTGTACAGTGATGGAATAGATCTTTACAGAAACACCTACTGTACTGACACCCTTCCTATAGTAGCAATGTTACTGTATAGTGATGGCATAGATCTTCACAGAAACTCCTACTGTACTGACACCCTTCTTATTGTGACAGTGTTACTTGATAGTGATGACATAAGTTCATAGGTTCATAGGATGTTACTAGGCTGTTGATCCCACTGTCTTTACAAGCCTAGCCATTAAATCCCAATATAATACTAGATGAGATATATTGTCTATGCCCAAGGTTTTTCTAGCAAGAACTACCGAAGTCCAGAAGAGAAGCTGGGGCAATCCCAGGCAGAAATTTGTTTTCCCATCCAGATGTCCAGGTTGCACCTAAACAGGGTCGTAGAGGTGCTCTGCTTGATATGGATTGGAAGTCTATTCCAGAGGAGTGGCAACCACTGAGAGATGTATCTGTCTCCCCAGCAGGTCCTGTTTATGCCACAAGCTAGACTGAGGTCCCTTGAATGGGTAACTCTTTTCCCATTTCACTTATGGATGCGCAGCATTTCCATTCAATTTGGGTCAGAAATAGCCCTGTAATCCAGAGATCTGTCCATATAAGACATGTGCTGGAGACCCTGAATTTTCTTAGTTAGAAATCTCTTAGGCCTCTCAAGTTGCTGCAGGTGTCTGGTATGGTGCATACCAAAGGGAGAATTACATTCAATAATAATGAGGGATGAATACAGGGGAGTTATAACCTCTCTTGCTCTTGAGGCAATGTTTTTGCTAATCAGATGAGTGATATAGAATGCCTTCCTCATCACAGTAGACACATTGTGGTTAAAGCTGAAGTCAGTCAACTTGTGTTCCCAGGTCTCTCACTACTGAATTAGTACATAGGGTATTATTGTTTATTTTATAATCAGCAGGGCCATTCCCAAAGGGAATGATGATGCATTTTTAGCAATTAGTTTAAGACCATGCTTTGGCACCAATCATTGATCTGTGTAAGCCCCTTTTGAAGTAATCTGATATCACTAGGGGATTCAATGATAGCACCTAATTTGCAGTCATCCTCAAACATGGTTAGCCACAGCCCCTCTGTTTTGGCCTGGACTTCTGTCAAACAAGAAGGGGCCCAGCACTGACCCTTGTGGGACCTCACTGGTGACTGGTCTGCTGGTAAAGCTAAAGTCTCCCACTTTGACTGAGTATTGTCAATCTGTGAGCCAGTTTAAAACTCATCTGACAACATAGAGGTTGATATTCAACTGGGTTAGTTTGTCAATGATGTCTGGATGTGAGATAGTGTTAAAGGCCATGGCCAAGTCAAGATAGGCTGCTTGCATGGCTTTGCTCTCGTCTATGGCTCTGGCCATGTTCTCGAAAAGATCCACCAGGTTTAGCAGGCATGACCTGCCATTGACAAAACTGAACTGGGACAGATCCTGGGTTTGGAGGTCACCTATACCCTTATTTATGAGGTCCATGATGATTCGTTCCATTGCTTTACAGATGAGACTAGTTAAATTTATGGATCTGTAGATACTCAGGTCTGTTGCACAACTGCCCTTGTGCAGTCGGATAACAGTCACTGTTTTTCATTCCATTCAGTGGGGACAAAGTCAGTACTCAGGCTGTGGTTGAATAGAATGCCTAATGGAGTAGCTAGCGCTTGTTTTAGAACATTAAGAAAGCAGCAAGGAATGCCATCTGGTCCATGGAGGTTGTGTTCTTAGCCTTGATGACTTGCTCTTTGGAGATGCAGGAGGGAGGAGGAGATGATGAAGACGTGGTTTGTGGTACATTTGTGGGACTAGGGGAGTGAAATTTTTGTCAAACCTGTCTGCTAGCAGGTTTACAACTTACTCAGGGTCAGTGTATGTGTGTGTGTGTGTGTGTGTGTGTGTGTGTGTGTGTGTGTGTGTGTGTGTGTGTGTGTGTGTGTGTGTGTGTGTGTGTGTGTGACGCCATCCACAATTAGTTCAGCACACATGTGAGTCCTACCTTTTAGGTTGCGGATGCAGCTGAAAAAAGCCTTATAGTTATCCTTGGCTATGGTTGCTAATTTCTTCTCATAGTTGCTCTTTAAAGATTTTACGAGTTGTCTTTTTTGCTTGTTTAGACTGAGGATGGTGCTCTTCGGGTGCTCTTCCAGTTCTGGGATCTCACTTTTGTATTGTTAGACAGCAGTTTCTTTCACTTATTGTATAATTTATTAATGTTAGACATCCACCAGGATATTTTTTTGAGGATCTTGCTTTAATCCTATTTGGCACCACTGTGTCTATTCATTTATGTAGATGTTTATACAAGACATCAGTCAGTATCTTAGTAAAGCTGTCAATGCCTTCTGTGCAAACTGGAGCTTGGAAGTCGATTATACCTTCCCTTAGGAGGGTATAGTTAGCTTTGGTGAATTTTTTAGCCTGACTTCTCCTTTGGGGAGTTCTGGTGCTATTGCTACTTCAAAAATGACTGAGTTATGGTAGGATTTAACCAGTGCAAGCCCTACACTTGAAGCATTGCATCGGTCACTCATATTGGTGAGGACCAAGGATAGAATATTAGAGCCCCTTGTGGGGTGGTAGACATTGTTCCAGGGCATTTGAGTTTAGGCTTGCATAATTTTCCCAATTAATGGAAAGATAGTTGAAGTCACCTATGAGTAGGGTGATAGGTTGTACCTTAATTGTCCCAAGTAGGTCTAAGTAAGCTGTGTGGGCATGTTGGTGCATGCAAGGGGACCTGCAACTAGCTATGACTTGAAGGAGGGATATTACCTAATTTGGACTTGGGGTAGCTCTATAGAGTTTTCTTGTCTAACCAGTCTAGAAGTGTAATTATATTTAATGAAAATAGATACTCCACCTCCTTTGGTTCACACACCTTCAATTTGCAGTCTGAAATTGTGGAAGGCATGGTAGCCTTGCATGGCCAGGGTATTTTCTGTAAGCTTGAGCCATGTTTCAGTGACTGCATAAATGTCAACATTTTCCAGGGAGAGGACTGCATCCAGAGACTGCAGTTTCTGATTTAAACTCCTAGCATTTAGCAGCATGACTCCTAGTTTCTTTATGTTTGATATTTTCACATCAGGAATTTTGTTGTGACCTTGCCTAAAAAAGGCATTATGGGGAAGGCAAGTGCCTTAGCCAGCAACCCAAAGCCTAGAGGTACCAGATGATGACCATTTCTGGCAAAGCTGTGTTGTCTATACACCATGTCATACCTAAGTGATAGGAACTGGATCCCCTTAGATCTTTAAAGAAGAACCTAATGTACTGTATTGATACCTTCCTTATTGTAACAATGTTACTGTATAGTGATGACAGCGATCTCATTAACAACTATTGTACTGACACTCTTCTTATAGTAATAATGTTACTGTACAATGATGGTGATGTTACTATATAGTAAAGGTTTAGATCTTCTTAGAACCACCTACTGTACTGACATCCATTTAAAAGTAACAACTTTAGTCTGTAATAATGGCACAGGTCTTCACAGACACCGACTGTACCAAGACCATCCTTATAGTAATGATGCTGCTGAATAGTGTTGGTCTTGATCTTCACAAAACTAGCAACTGTACTGAGAGACCTCTTATAGTAACAACATTACTGTATAGTAAAGCCATAGAGCTTCACAAAACTAGCGACTGTACTGAAAGACCTCTTATAGTAACAACATTACTGTATCGTGAAGCCATAGATCTTTACAAAACTAGCAACTGCACTGAGAGACCTCTTAGAGTAACAACATTACTGTATCGTGAAGCCATAGATCTTCACAAAACTAGCAACTGTGCTGAGAGACCTCTTATAATAACAACATTACTGTATTATACAGCCATAGATCTTCACAAAACTAGCGACTGTACTGAGAGACCTCTTATAGTAACATTACTGTATCCTGAAGCCATACATCTTCACAAAACTAGCGACTGTACTGAGAGACCTCTTGTAGTAACAACATTACTGTATCGTGAAGCCATAGATCTTCACAAAACTAGCGACTGTACTGAGAGACTTCTCACAGTAAAAACATTACTGTATCTTGAAGCCATAGAACTTCACAAAACTAGCGACTGTACTGAAAGACTTCTTATAGTACAACATTACTGTATAGTGAAGCCATAGATCTTCTCAAAACTAGTGACTGTACTGAGAGACCTCTTTTAGTTACAACATTACTGTATCATGAAGCCATAGATCTTCACAAAACAAGTAACTTTACTGAGGGACTTCTTATAGTAACAACATTACTGTATCATAAAGCCATAGATCTTCACAAAACTAGCGACTCTACTGAAATACTTCTTATAGTAACATTACTGTATAGTGAAGCTATAGATCTTCACAAAACTAGCAACTGTACTGAGGGTCTTCTTATAGTAACAATGTTACTGTATAGTGAAGCCATAGATCTTCACAAAAGTAGCGCCTGTACTGACAGCCTTCTTATAGTAACAACATTACTGTATAGTGACGCCATAGATCTTTACAAAACTAGTGACTGTACTGAAAGACCTCTTATAGTAACAACATTACTGTATCGTGAAGCCATAGATCTTTACAAAACTAGCAACTGTACTGAGAGACCTCTTATAGTAACAACATTAATGTATCGTGAAGCCATAGATCTTCAGAAAACTAGCGACTGTACTGAGAGACCTCTTGTAGTAACAACATTACTGTATCCTGAAGCCATACATCTTCATACAACTAGCGACTGTACTGAGAGACCTCTTACAGTAACATTACTGTATAGTAAAGCCATAGATCTTTACAAATCTAGCGACTGTACTGAGAGACCTCTTATAGTAACATTACTGTATAGTGAAGCCATAGATCTTCACAAAACTAGCGACTGTACTGAGAGACCTCTTATAGTAACATTACTGTATAGTGAAGCCATAGATCTTCACAAAACTAGTGACTGTACTGAGAGACCTCTTATAGTAACAATATTACTGTATCATGAAGCCATAGATCTTCACAAAACTAGCAACTGTACTGAGGGACTTCTTATAGTAAAAATGTTACTGTATAAACGAAAAAAATGAAGCAAGGCACCAAAATGTAACTAGAATCCACAATGCAGGTCCCTCAGAAAATGACAAATTCGAGGTGACTTTAAGAAATTTTTATGCACAATCCACAGACTTTACTCACATAGGTTCAAAGCTTAGTTTTAGGCTAACTGCCCTTGCAAGCCATTTAAAGTCTAGCCAATTATCCCTTATGAGACTCAAACCCTGCACCTTGTGTTTGTAAGGCAAACACCTTAACCATTAGGCCACCCTCCCAACATGAATGCACTTATAGGACCAGCGTTTTTATCTCTCCTCATAAAGACTTCATCAGATGACCTATAATCCTATTTTACCATTATATACTCCTCACCTGTATAAATAAACCAATCACATTGTCTAATAAATAATAAAAAGTTGTTTAAACCAATCACTTCCTCTCCTTTTCCCTCATAAAGCAGCATGCAATGAAGGTTTGTTTTTAAAAAATTAAATATCATGTTATCACACAAAATTATTTGTTAATAAATAATAAAATTAAAACATTTCCTTAAAAACATGTTGTTACATACTTTCACAGTTGTTAAAAACTTTCATTGAAATATAAAAGTAAAAACTATTAAACTTGTTTAAAAGCTATAAAAAAACAATGTAATTGCACTATCTGGTGGCATAGTTAAGAACTGCATCATAAACAAAAAATATAGCTTAGCAGATCTCAACTTTAGTAATGGCACAATAGGTAAGGTTACCAGAATTCTTTGTATGTGAAAGAGGACGAAAAAAATGTGCAATATATTTTACGTCCTCTTAGGTTGAAAAGCAAAAAAAAAAAAAAGGGTCCGCATTTGGGGATTTTTGATTGGGTCAATCAAAAATGCCCACAGCGGACCCTCTTCTGTTCAATGTGGAACATCAAGCAGTTTCACATTTAACAGAGCTCCGCTTTTTGATTGGCTCATATACCGGTATACGAGCTAATCAAAAATGCGCACAGCGGACTCTCTTCTGTTCAATGTGGAACATCAAGCAGTTCTGCATTGAACAGAGCTCCGTTTTTTGATTGGCTCATATACCGGTATATGAGCCAATAACAAAAAAATAAATAAAACAAAGCGGAGAAAAAACTCTGAAATAGGTATGTCTGCTTTTTGAAAATTCTGCAATTTGCCTGCGTTTTAAAATCCGGACAAATCGCAGAATTTTCATAAACTGCCCGGACAGGAGCCCAAAAAAAGAGGATGTGTCCAGGGAAACTTGGACATATGGTAACCTTAACAATAGATATAAAATCATTTAAACCAGGGGGCTTGATGCTTCCAGGGTAACTTGCCACCAAAGTTCCCTGAATTCTATTTTCTCCTCCCATAGCCCACTCCAACGTTACTGTATAGTGAAGACACAGATCTTCACAAACTAGCAACTTTACTGAGAGACTTCTTATAGTAACAACATTACTGTATAGTGAAGCTATAGATCTTCACAAAACTAGCGATTGTACTGAGAGACTTCTTATAGTAACAATGTTACTGTATAGTGATATAGATTTTCACAGAAACATCTACTGTATTCATAGCCAGCCTTAGGCATAGGGCAACTAGGCGGCCGCCTAGGGTGCCACTGTAGCAGGGGCTCTTTTCTAGTATTTGTTTGGTTTAGGTAGACCAGGATGGGAGCACTGGGCATTGTGGGGGTGAGCGCCATGGAGCCCTTTTGCCTAGGGTGCCAATTAACAAGGCCTCTACTGACTGTACTGAATCCATTCTTATTATAGCAAAATTACTGTGTATAGTAGTCACGGCATAAATTTTCTTAGAAACACCTACTGTACTCACAACCTTCATATTGAAATAATGTTACTGTACAGTGAAAACTGAGATATTCATACAAGCACCTACTGTAGTGACACCCTTCTTATACTAACGTTACTGTATAGTGATGGCATAGAGCTTTACACTAACAATCACTGTACTGAAATACTTCTTATTGTAGCAAAGTTACTCTGTAGTGATGGCATAGATCTTCACTGAAACACCTACTATACTGAGACCATTCATATAATAAAGTTACTTTAAAGAGATGGCATAGCTCTTCTCAGAAACAACTTCTGTACTGACACCCTTCTTATAGTAACAATATTACTATACCGTTGCAACATGGATCTTAGAAATACTGATTGTACTGACTCCATTGTTATCATAACAACATTACTGTACAGTGATGACACAGATCTTAGAAATACTGATTGTACCAACTCCATTGTTATCATAACAACATTCCTGTACAGTGATGACACAGATTTTAGAAATACTGATTGTACCAACTCTATTGTTATCATAACAACATTACTGTACAGTGACGACACAGATCTTAGAAATACTGATTGTACCAACTCCATTGTTATCATAACAACATTACTGTACAGTGATGACATACATCTTCAAAAAAACACCTATTGTACCAACTCCATTGTTATCATAACAACATTACTGTACAGTGATGGCATACATCTTCAACCATGTTCCAAATAACTCACTGTTGATATCTCCTCATGGCATGCACATGTAAAAAATGTATTTAACATTATTGTCAAAGGTGGAATTATGGACAAGTGACTCAACCTGCATTGTGTTGAGGGTAAGTCTGTGTTTTCAAGTTTTCTGATCTATCTTACCTTAACTAGCTGCCATTTTGGGGGAAATGCACTTCTGTTTAATTGTTGCCCTACTTTATAAAGCTTGGACACAGACTTTCTGGAAACCGGTGTACCATTTTGCAGATGCTTTCTACTCCTGTTACCCTTTTCAATTTGCAATGTCCTGCTGTATATCGATTAAATATAGTTGATAAGCAAAATGTGTAGATTTGCAGCTGTCCAATTTTTGAAATCATGTATGTCACACTTGTTTAAAGCAACCATGCCCACATCTTTGTATACATACTTGGTAAAGCATTATTTTATTTTTAATTGAAGTGCACCTAAAACACCTACTCTACTGAGACCCTTCTTATATTAACAAAGTTACTGTGTAATGACGTTACAGATTTTCACAAAAACCCCAATTGTACTGAGACACTTCTTATAGTAATAATGTTAGCATTTAGTAATGCCACATACCTTCTCAGAAATACTTATTGTACTGACATCATTTTTTATAGTAACAATGTTACTGTATAATGATGGCATAGACCTTCACAGAAAAATCTGCAGTACTGACACCCTTCTTACTTTAACAATGTTACACTATAGTGATGGCACAGATCTTCAATGAAGCACCTCCACTACTGACACACTTCTGCTTGTAACAGTGTTACTCTATACTACTGACCTGGATCTTCAATGAAACACATACTGTACTGCGACACGTCTTATAGTAACAAAGTTACTGTACAGTGATGGCATAGATCTCCAAAGAAACACCTACTCTACAGATAGCCTTCTTATTGTAATAACATTACTCTATAGCAATGGCAGAGCTCTTAATAGAAACTCCTACTATACTGACACCCTTTTTATAGTAGCAACGTTACTGTATAATGATGCCATGTATCTTCACAGAAACTCCTACTGTACTGACCTCCTCCTCCTTAATGTAACAATGATACCCTATAGTGATGTTATAGACCTTCACAAAATCACCTACTGTACTGACACCCTTGTTATAGTATGTTACTCTATATTGATGGTATAAATCTTTTCAGAAACACCTACTGTGCTGAGACCATTCTGATAGTAACAATGTTACTGTATACTGTTACTGTATACTGAAGTATTATACCCTCAAAGAAACACCTACTTCACCTACTACTACCTACCTACTTCACCTACACCCTTCTTATAGTAACAAGATTACTGTATAGAGGTGGCCTAGATCTTCACAGAAACATGTAGTCTATTGACACCTTTCCTACTATTATGAATTATGTTACGGGCCCTAGTGAACCCATTATTATATTAAATCAACATGGGGATTTTAAAGTGTACAATTATTCTAGTAAGTCAATAGAGGTTAAACACGCTGAATTATTATCTAAAGGATTTACCTTTATTCCTGGTAGGAAAGGTAATATTACTGACGTGCTTATTGACTTAAAGTATTTAACTAGGAAAATGAATATTAAAATGAGTTTTTTACAGGATGCACATGTAAATACTAGTGTTCTAAAGAGACCTAGCAAATTTAATCCTATCACAAATAATACAGTGATGATGTTTGAGAAGGCCTGTGAGTTAGAAATGCGGGAATATTTCAAAGGCAATATGAATAACAAAGTGAAAAATGTGTGTAGTAATTTGACTGATGATGAAGTTGTAGTGCTTAACGAGCTTATCACAGATAAGGACATTCGTTTTATGAAGCCTGACAAGGGCAATGGAATAGTGATTATGGATAAAAATGACTACTCAGACTATATGTTTAGGATGTTAGCAGGGGAAGCATATGAAGAAATAACTTTAAATGAAATTCATGTGGCCTATTCAAAGATCGACCTGATGCTAAAGGATATGCTTTATCAAGGACAAATCAATGAAATGGAATTTGAGTATTTGGTGAATAATTTTCCGGTAATAAGCAATACTTTTGGCATTCCTAAAATTCACAAGGGTCTGATTGATGTTTCTTTCAGACCGATTGTGGATGGTAAAAGGAATAAAACTTGCTTTATAAGTAAATATTTAGATTTTCATCTCCAAGGGGGGTTAAAATGTTCAATTACATTACTAAGGACTCATGGCATTTTTTATCCCAACTAAATGATGTGAGAATAGGCCCTTCAACTATTTTACTTACTATTGATGTTTGTAATTTATATTCAGTGATTCCTAATAGTATTGGGCTAGAATGGTTGGAGAATCAGCTAAATAAGATAGGGTCATTTGATCAGGATCAAATAAATGTTTTTGTATCCCTTATGGACATGGTATTAAACAACAATTTTTTGTTTTTTGAGGGCAGCTACTATAAGCAGGCTACTGGAGTAGCAATGGGGGCAGCGTGTGCCCCCATTTATGCAAATTATGTTATGTCCTATTGGGAACAAGAATATGTGTTTCAAAGTGATTTTAATAAATTCATCCAGAAATATATGCGATTTTTGGATGATATTTTTATAATTTGGGATGGTGACATTCAGAGGTTGGAAGCATTCCTGGAATATATTAACAGTTCGGTCGATTTTTTAAAATTTACCTTTGTTTATAGTTATACTGAAATAAATTATTTAGATGTCCATTTGACAGTTGATAACGATAAAAGGAGTCTTATATCAAATATTTATAGAAAACCTACCTTTTCAATTCTTATTTGGAATATCAGAGCTGGCACCCTGACCACCAGAAAAGGGCTATAATTAAAGGGCAGATGGTCAGGGCTGCCAGAATGGTTAATAACTACTTAAATTTTGAAAAGGAACTAGATTTTATTACAGGAATGTTTTTGAAAAGAGGTTACCCTGAGACCCTGGTACAAGCTATTAAGGTGGAGATTATAGATAAAAGAAAGGGAGGGATTTATCAGCCCATATTAAAAAATGGTACAGACATAGGTGAGCTGTTGGTTGAATTTGAAGTGAAAAAGGAAAATAAAATTAAGGAAGGTTTGTTTTTTATAACCACATATAATTGTGACACGGAATCTATGGTGAGGATAATACAGAGGAATTGGGATTTATTGAAATTAGATACTAGGGCCTCTCCTATTAATGTATATAGAAAGGATAGATCTTTTAAAAAACTATTACAGGGTAGTAAGTTAAAATTGTCATCTAGGTCTTGTAGGCCGGTTGGGAATTTTAAGTGTGGCAGATGTAATAAATGCAAGTATATTCTTACATCAGGAAATAGGATTAAATTAGGGAAAGAAATTATATTTATTAGTAGACATTATGATTGCTATAGCAGAAATGTGGTGTATTTAGCTAAGTGCAATCAGTGTCCGGCGTTTTATATTGGAAAAACCTGTCGTACACTTAGAGAAAGGATAGGGGAGCATTTGCTGGACATTAAACACATGAAAAATACTAATGCACTGGCAAGACATATTAAGATAAATATAGGTCACGAATTCCAATTTTGTATTATTCAGCAAGTTATTAAGGATAATCAAGGGCATATATTGGATGTCCATTTAGATATTAGTGAAACTAAGTGGCAAATAAGGTTAAATGCCACTAGTTATCCTGGGATTAATGACCATATTAGTTTAGCCCCATTACTAAAGTTAAGATATATACTGGGCTAAACTTTCTGCCATAAAATTTGTTTTTATCTAGACATTTTGTAACTTATATTGTTGGATTAACAAATCAAATTATTTTATTATTCATTTTGTACTGATTTTATCTTACATATTTTTATATGTTTATTTTTATGTAATATTATAGTATGTTTATATTCATGGTTTTAGCTTATATATGTTTTTAGGTATATGTATGGTCTGATGGGTATGTGTCTTTAATTTTGTGGGAGTGTAATTAATCAATTAACCTGGGAGTGTTATAAAGGGAAGTGGTTTCAGTATGATGTGTTAGTTCTGATGAAGTCTGTATAAGTTCAAGATGAAACCTTGGTCAACTTGTCTACAATTGTGAATTGTGTGTCTAATAAATGGTATATTTGAGAAGTTCCTTGGTTGGACTGATTTGGACTGATCGAGTTTCCGTGTAAGAATACCTTTCCTACTGTGACAACGTTACTCTAAGAATGAGGGCATAGATAATCAAACACCTACTGTACTGAGACCCTTCTTACAGAAACAGTTTATGTGACGGCACAGATCTTCTCAGAAACACCTTCTGTACTGACATCTTTCTGATAGTAATGTGATAGATCTTCACTGAAACACCTACTGCACTGACACCCCAGTGTTACTATATGGTGATCTCCCATCTTATTGTAATAACATTCCTTCTCAGAAACACTTCCTGTCCTGAGACTCCTATATTATCAATGTTACTGTATAATGATAGCATAACTCTTCCAGAAACACCTATTGTACTGAGACCCTTCTTATTGTCACATCATTACTCTATAGTGATGGCAGAGATCTCCTCAGAAACACCTACTTTACTGACACCATTCTTACTGTAACTACATTACTGTATAGTGATGGCATAGATTTCCACAGAAACACCTACTGTAATGACACCCTTCCTGTCATAACAATGTTACTATATATCTTCACAGAAACACCTTCTGTACTGACACTTTTCTTATAGTAATAACTTTACTGTATGGTGACTGTATAGACCTTAACAGAAACCTCTACTGTAGTCATACCCTTCTTATGGTAATAACATTACTATATAGTGAAGGCACATATCTTCACAGAAATATCTACTGTACTGAAACCTTTCTTATATTATCATTGTTAGTGGATAGTGACTGTATAGATCTTTACAGAAACACTGAGTGTACTGAGACCTTTCTTATAGTAACAACGCTACTGTATCTGGAGGCATAGATCTTCACAGAAGCACCTGCTGTAAAGAGACCCTTTTTATTGTAACAGTGCTACTGTATAGTGATGGAATAGATCTTCACAGAAACACCTACTGTACTGACACCCTTCCTGTCATAACAATGTTTCTATATATCTTCACAGAAACACCTTCTGTACTGACACTTTTCTTATAGTAACAACTTTACTGTATGGTGACTGTATAGACCTTAACAGAAACCTCTGCTGTAGTCATACCCTTCTTATGGTAATAACATTACTATATAGTGAAGGCATATATCTTCACAGAAATATCTACTGTACTGAAACCTTTCTTATATTATCATTGTTAGTGCATAGTGACTGTATAGATCTTTACAGAAACACTGAGTGTACTGAGACCTTTCTTATAGTAACAACGCTACTGTATCTGGAGGCATAGATCTTCACAGAAACACCTACTGTATTGACATCCTTTTATATTTCATATTCATTCCATACTGATCTTATCCCTTTCAAAAGCAGTGTATACAAAACAAATGGTCACTAAACATGTTAAGCAATCTTAATGTTAGTAGGTGCTTTGTCTCCCTTAACTGCGAATATGCAAGAACCTCTGTAAGTGAAAAAGTACTTCAAAATATTCAACACAAGTGTCTCTTGCAAATACCTTACTGTATTGTTTTACAGGTCACTTTATATTGAAAACCAAATCGGATTAGGCTTCTAATACAAAAAGTGGCATTACCTCTCTAATTAGAGATTACATCTCTAATTACTCAAAATTCCAGCTTTGCAAACTTCCTGAATTACAGTCTTCCCCTTCCCATTCCATGGTTTCTATTTTCTACTCAGCTCCATCAATCATTTAAAGTGAACCACCTTATGCAGTAATCTGTGTTGTGTCTTCCTGAGAGCAGCTAGACTTACCCAGCGACAGCAGATCATTCAGAGGTGTGGAGTATCTGCACTGCAGATCATTCAGAGGTGTGGAGTATCTGCACAGCAGGTCATTCAGAGGTGTGGAGTATCTGCACTGCAGATCATTCAGAGGTGTGGAGTATCTGCACTGCAGATCATTCAGAGGTGTGGAGTATCTGCACAGCAGGTCATTCAGAGGTGTGGAGTATCTGCACTGCAGATCATTCAGAGGTGTGGAGTATCTGCACTGCAGATCATTCAGAGGTGTGGAGTATCTGCACTGCAGATCATTCAGAGGTGTGGAGTATCTGCACAGCAGGTCATTCAGAGGTGTGGAGTATCTGCACAGCAGGTCATTCAGAGGTGTGGAGTATCTGCACTGCAGATCATTCAGAGGTGTGGAGTATCTGCACTGCAGATCATTCAGAGGTGTGGAGTATCTGCACAGCAGGTCATTCAGAGGTGTACAGTATTTGCACTGTAGGTCATTCAGATGTGTGGAGTATCTGCACAGCAGGCCATTCAGAGGTGCAGATTATCTGCACAGCAGGTCATTCAGAGGTGCAGAGTATCTGCACAGCATGCCAGTCACAGGTGCAGAGTATCTGCACAGCACATCATTCAGAGGTGCAGAGTATCTGCAGAGCAGGCCATTCAGAGGTACAGAGTATCTGGACAGCAGGTCATTCAGAGGTGTACAGTATTTGCACTGTAGGTCATTCAGAGGTGTGGAGTATCTGCACTTCAGGTCATTCAGAGGTGCAGAGTATCTGCAGAGCAGGTCATTCAAAGGTGCAGAGTATCTGCAGACCAGGTCATTCAGAGGTGCAGAGTATCTGCACAGCAGGTCATTCAGAGGTGCAGAGTATCTGCACAGCAGGTCATTCAGAGGTGCAGAGTATCTGCACTGCAGGTCATTCAGAGATGCAGAGTATCTGGACAGCAGGTCATTCAGAGGTGTACAGTATTTGCACTGTAGGTCATTCAGAGGTGTGGAGTATCTGCACAGCAGGTCATTCAGAGGTGTGGAGTATCTGCAGTTAAAGAATGGCCTGAACTAATAGCCTGCTCTTGGTCTTCATTCCTCATCAAACTATTGGCCCACTAGTTCAACTATGTCAAATCAACAGCCCCGTGGTCAATAATGTGCATCTTATCAAAATGGACATGGATAAAACATAGGTCAGTGCATGAGGTGTAATCAGTTCCCTGAGGTACAGTGACCTCAGAGACTCTAATACCTCTCAACTGTACAGATGTTTACAGAATGTCCAGATTGTGATCTCATATATTTGGTCTGTTTCTCATAAAATTGTGTTTTTCTGGCAAATCATTGCCAAAACATTGAGGGTTGAAGTCAGGAAAATAATGACAAAAAATCGAGTTTCAGACTTCATACTCTTCAGAAAATGCATGCTAATGCAAAACCTGTTATTCTATCAACTTTCTAAGTTTGTAAGAGCAATATTTAAAATGTGTCCCTATTTTTGGGCCTTTGTTCCCCCCATTATTTATGGATTTGTACAGATTTCTTGCTCTTAGAAGTTGAGAGGTATGCTCAGAACTGATTATATGAAGTAAGAGGATGAAGAAGCAAAACACCACTGGTGTGAATTGGGGGGACTTTGCCTTCACACAGGGAATGGATTTCTGAATTCCATTTCAAAGTATGAATTTTCATTTGGATGTGGAATTTGATGAAAAGGTCATGCTCATGACTGGGATGGCCTAGATTCCATCCAGTTATAAACACAGCATTCATTTAGCAACTTGGCTTCCTCTTATTATGTTCCACTGCCATGGAACATTCCAGTTCACAATGCCAGACATCACATATATCACTTGTAGTCTTTGACCCTGTCCGCCTGTCTTGTAACCCGTAGATGATTCCAACCACCTTAACCTTGTACCATGGATGATCATTTTGCAGACTGTGTGACATCATATGCTTTGCAAGTCTTTGTATACTTTCCATAAATATTCATGAGCCTGTATTATGTTGTATCAGCTTCTATGTTTGCTGTATTCATTTCAGCTATTATTTAGCATATTTGCACTAATTATTGCAAAGCTGATTCTGTGAGATGTATTTTGTGCCATGCATTTAATGCGTTCTGTGCTTGCTGATTCTGTGAGATGTATTTTGTGTCATACATTTAATGCTTTCTGTGCTTGCTGATTCTGTGAGATGTATTTTGTGTCATGCATTTAATGCGTTCTGTGCTTGCTGATTCTGTGAGATGTATTTTGTGCCATGCATTTAATGCATTCTGTGCTTGCTGATTCTGTGAGATGTATTTTGTGCCATGCATTTAATGCGTTCTGTGCTTGCTGATTCTGTGAGATGTATTTTGTGTCATGCATTTAATGCGTTCTGTGCTTGCTGATTCTGTGAGATGTATTTTGTGTCATGCATTTAATGTGTTCTGTGCTTGCTGATTCTGTGAGAGATGTATTTTGTGTCATGCATTTAATGCTTTCTGTGCTTGCTGATTCTGTGAGATGTATTTTGTGCCATGCATTTAATGCTTTCTGTGCTTGCTGATTCTGTGAGATGTATTTTGTGCCATGCATTTAATGCATTCTGTGCTTGCTGATTCTGTGAGATGTATTTTGTGCCATGCATTTAATGTGTTCTGTGCTTGCTGATTCTGTGAGAGATGTATTTTGTGTCATGCATTTAATGCGTTCTGTGCTTGCTGATTCTGTGAGATGTATTTTGTGCCATGCATTTAATGCGTTCTGTGCTTGCTGATTCTGTGAGATGTATTTTGTGCCATGCATTTAATGCGTTCTGTGCTTGCTGATTCTGTGAGATGTATTTTGTGCCATGCATTTAATGTGTTCTGTGCTTGCTGATTCTGTGAGATGTATTTTGTGCCATGCATTTAATGTGTTCTGTGCTTGCTGATTCTGTGAGATGTATTTTGTGCCATGCATTTAATGTGTTCTGTGCTTGCTGATTCTGTGAGATGTATTTTGTGTCATGCATTTAATGCGTTCTGTGCTTGCTGATTCTGTGAGATGTATTTTGTGTCATGTATTTAATGCGTTCTGTGCTTGCTGATTCTGTGAGATGTATTTTGTGTCATGCATTTAATGCGTTCTGTGTTGCTGATTCTGTGAGAGATGTATTTTGTGTCATGCATTTAATGTGTTCTGTGCTTGCTGATTCTGTGAGATGTATTTTGTGTCATGCATTTAATACGTTCTGTGCTTGCTGATTCTGTGAGATGTTTTTTGTGCCATGCATTTAATGCATTCTGTGCTTGCTGATTCTGTGAGATGTATTTTGTGACATGCATTTAATGTGTTCTGTGCTTGCTGATTCTGTGAGATGTATTTTGTGTCATGCATTTAATGCGTTCTGTGCTTGCTGATTCTGTGAGATGTATTTTGTGTCATGCATTTAATGTGTTCTGTGCTTGCTGATTCTGTGAGATGTATTTTGTGCCATGCATTTAATGTGTTCTGTGCTTGCTGATTCTGTGAGATGTATTTTGTGTCATGCATTTAATGTGTTCTGTGCTTGCTGATTCTGTGAGATGTATTTTGTGTCATGCATTTAATGCGTTCTGTGCTTGCTGATTCTGTGAGATGTATTTTGTGCCATACATTTAATACGGTCTGTGCTTGCTGAAGCAATGTTGCTTATTCCATCCCCATTTTGCCTTGCACTGCAAAAAGTGATTGCAGAAAATCAGCAGTACTTTGTACAATGCAGTGTCTCATGTAAAATAAATAAATAATGAACAGAAAAATGAATAGATACAACATCCAAACTTTGTTTCACGAAGTCTTGATCAGGCAAATAAGATTGTCTCCTCCTTTAGAGTAAGTTCCAAAGCCTTGTGAAAGTGAGACCCTAACATGTCAAGCAGGTTCATACGTACTAGGCTAGCTGCCCTCGTGGGCCATTTTAAGCCTAGCTAGTTTCCCTTTTTGTGTTCAAAATCACCTATCCCATTTGGTTAGAGATTGGCCTTACCCATTCCACAGTCATTATAATTTTACATTACCCCTAGTGGAAATAACTGGAATCATACCATCGATAATTTGAGGGACCCATGCTTAGGATAAATCATTTAGGAGCTGATATGGGATGAAAGTTGGTTTAGTTGGTTGCAGAGTTTGCTCCAGAGCAGTGGTATCTTCTGCAAAATAAACCTGCTTCTCCAAACTTTTCTGTTGATGTTACAGAAGAGGTTTAGATCCCTAGATCTGCTGCTATGCAGTAAATTCATCAGTATTGAGTCAGAGAATGCCTTACATGCCAGAGACTCAGGTTATCTCTTAGGAGTCTATAGGATACCGAGTATAGTGACAGGGTTTTGAGCCAAATCATGCATGACATATTGTTTGAGTTGTGTATCCTTTTAATGATATCTGTGTTGGCATTCCAGTTGTTCCAGTTTAGAAATGTACACGAACCAGGACTGAAGCTAAGGTGTAGTGAAGTAGAACTCTGTATTGTAGCACTTGAATTCAGAGTTGGTTAATACAATGTTACTTTTAGTCAACTGTTGAGCAGAATTATCTCTAGTTACTGATAGTTACCTTTTAATCTGAAAACTTTTCTTTTAAGGACTTACATGGCCCAGATGCTGGAGTCGGGTCCTCAGCGCATTGGTAAAAAGTACAAAAAGGTGGTATATACTGAGTACACAGACCAGTTCTTTCAGAAACGTCTGGAAGTCAAAGATCAAGGTTCAGGCCTTACAGGCCCTATGCTACAAGGTGAAGTGGAACATGAAATCAAGGTAAGTATGCTTAAAATATCTTACAGCACAGAAATAAACAAAAATGATCTACTATGTGTATATCATTAGCAATTTTAATTTGTTTGCTTATTAATTAAATAGTAAATGCATAGGCCTACTTTTGACTGCCCTTATTAAGCTATTCCGCTCCCCATTCAGACAACACCTTGTCTGCAGCAGTTGTGAACTACTGCAATGGAGAAAAGTGAATATTCTGAGAAACGGCCTACCTGGACGTGGTATGCACAAGTCTGTTGTAACTCGCACGTATGTGCACACATGCTCAGATGTGCACACACACACACACACACACAGATATATATATATATGTATATATATATATATATATATATATATATATATATACACACACACACACACACACACACACACACACACACATATATAAATATATATATATATATATATATATATATATATATATATACACACACACACACACACACACACACACACACACATATATATATATATATATATATATATATATATATATATATATATATATATATACACACACACACACACATACACAAACACACACAAAACTCACACATATTTATGCAGTCAGCTGCACATGACTTGTCTGGGTTTGGTGATAATTATCTGCTGCCATAGGGTTCAGTGGTTGGAACAACATAATATAATGCACTCAGTCCCAATGCTCTGCTTTGATGCTCAGTAGCAGTGTATGCCTTTGAATTTTGATCCAAGGGAGCACAGCACATGGAAATTTACATTAACTTCACCCCCAACTCCTGGATTTCTGTGTGGTGTTATCTAGCAGACTGCTGTAGTATTCCTTGCTTTAGGTCTCATAGCACTATAGTGCCTGCCACAGCAGCCTTTGAATTGTACCACTATAATGCAGTGAGCAAGTCTGCTCAAAAGACTTGTGCAGTGCTCTGTTTCTAATGTGTAGTGCTCTGTTTTTTTCTGATGTGCAAAGCTTTGCTTGGTTCTAATGTGCAGAGTTCTGCTTGGTTCTGATGGGCAGTGCTCTGCTTGGTTCTGATGTGCAGGGCTCTCCTTAGTTCTGATGTGCAGTGCTCTGCTTGGTTTTGATGGGCAGTGCTCTGCTTGGTTCTGATGTGCAGTGCTCTGCTTGGTTCTAATGTGCAGAGTTCTGCTTGGTTCTGATGGGCAATGCTCTGCTTGGTTCTGATGTGCAGGGCTCTCCTTAGTTCTGATGTGCAGTGCTCTGCTTGGTTCGGATGGGCAGTGCTCTGCTTGGTTCTGATGTGCAGGACTCTCCTTAGTTCTGATGTGCAGTGCTCTGCTTGGTTCTGATGGGCAGTGCTCTGCTTGGTTCTGATGTGCAGGACTCTCCTTAGTTCTGATGTGCAGTGCTCTGCTTGGTTCTGATGGGCAGTGCTCTGCTTGGTTCTAATGTGTAGAGTTCTGCTTGGTTCTGATGGGCAATGCTCTGCTTGGTTCTGATGGGCAATGCTCTGCTTGGTACTTCTTTCCTGAGTAATATTTTTTTGAGCTTTATGACATTTTGACACATCATAGGGCAAGAACGACAAACCTTTTTGTTGTGTTTGTGTGTGTCTGTAGATATAGACAGACATAGATTTTATATATATATATATATATATATATATATATA